>NC_063435.1:20729366-21032569 GCF_020379485.1 Brassica napus
ATTCGATAGGTACTAATGGATAACATAAGTACCTATCGGATAAATCATTTTTATATCTAATAGATACCTATGAGATTTCGATTTGGTTTCAGTTTGGTTTTGAGTCGATTCTGGGTACCCCTTTATTACTTGAATCAATATATACATATATTAGTTAACATGTTAATCTAAGTGGCATAGTGGTTACACACTTATATATTCATCAATCCAACCAAAAGTCGAGTTACTAAGGTGTTAATTTTATAAGTATTTACTGTTTTTTAATATAGAAAGACCATATATATTTATAATATAAAAGAGTACATAAAAGATAATGTGGTATGGTGGTAACAATGTTCTCACTCTTCTTGTCCAACCCGAGTTCGAGTGGGGTTGATGAAAATTTACCTTATATCAGAAAGGTGAAACTTGGTTTTTAGGATATTGGGTATCGTTTGGTTCTCGGTTCAGTTTCGGTTATTTTGGATAATATAAATATAGGAACCATTCCGGTATTTGAGGTTTCGGGTATTTCAGTTTCGTTCTGGTTCAGTTTTTTGGTTCCAGTTTTTTTTGCCAGGGCGAGAAAAGACGATGGTGTGTTTCTATATCGTAGTTAGAGAGAACACATTGCTCTGGAACGTTCATTCCCCAACGTTGAAGCATGTATCACATAGGTAATCTACGTAGGAGCACAAGCCAAGAGATAAATAAGTTACGAGAATGTGCTATTTAAACCATATGGTCTTCGACCAAGGTTGCATCGGGTTATGGTCCTTCATACACTCCCAAGTAACCTTAGACGAAAAAGAAGGTCCAAAACTACTATTTGATTGAATCCACGTGAACTTGTCATTACCCAAAGAATTATCATGAAGAGATATAGCTGTCATCTCAATCTGCAGGATTTCAGTCTGAGGGAGTTTTGCTAAGGATAAGTTCCAAGCTCCATTTCTAGTAGCATTTACTACCGTAGCAAATAGCCTTACACGGAGTAGCCTAGGTCCATAGTCACCAACAAACGTCAATAGGGGATCTAGGTCAGAAAACAAGTCAAACCAAAACAGCGCGTTCTGACCATTACAAACTTCATATCTCAATAAGTTTACTAGCAAATCCTTCACAAGAACAAGACTCCCTACTGATTTAGACATCCTTGGTGAATCTTCCATAAACCAGAACAGCTTCCTATGAAAGAGATTAAACTTCAACCAGGAAACCCACAAAGAATCAGCATTAGAAACAGGTTCCAAGCATGCTTCTAACGATATACAAACTCAAAGTCTTGTAAGATTTTAATACCAAGACTGTAACACCACCAATCCGGTTAACTCAAAGTTGACTTGATCAGTCGTGCAACAATCAAACAAGAACATATACGACCAACCACTTAACTCAAACCAAATCAAAATGCCAGAGACGTACCTAACTGAGGTTTCCAAAACAAATCCAGACACCCCAGTTGCACGTCTAAGAATACATCTTATAGTGAACATATCTCAAGGCTTTTCAACTCGAGATACATTTAATAGTTAGTTTGTCCCGGACCAAGACCAAGTATCATAAGAAACCAATAGTTTATTAAACTCAATTATTCATATAATATTAAGTTTCACATGTAACCGAAAGATACATATAGGTCCAGCTGAGAGCTCAGTGCTCAAAATATTTACATACATACCAAACTTCTACTTGCATTTGCAAAAATGCACAACTCTACATCAGCTTAGCCTAACCTCCTACAATTTGAGTGTACACCTAATGTTTACCTGCAAAACAAGCAGTCGTGAGCAACTAATTTGCGGAGTGAGTTGGGTTCCCAATACCCGCATAACCAATTCCCTGAAAACCAAAAATAACAATCAACACACAATACATAAAAAACAATCATGATACTAATACATAATAATGTATACTATATGAATATACTTTACTTTCATCACTTCCACCACTTTCATCTCGAGGCCTTTTCTTTCATTTGACATTTCCTATCTTATTTCACCCAATACACCCAAACAGATCATAACCAGAAAATCTAAATGACTGATGGTCTATACATATCCAACTGCCTCTAAAAACCAGCACGCCCGGATTGCGCTTTGTCATGCACTACACAGTTCTAGGCTGCAATCCCGTCCTTTCGTGCTTCCATACCGATGGGTTGTTAATTACCATAACAACACTTTCCACACATTCAAATCCATAATGTATAGTAATAGTATTACATATTATCAAATGATAATACTCATGCATATCATACATTCAACATTTATCAACCTCGACCAAATGGTCACAAGCAATCATGCATATCAATCACAACAATCAATATCATTCACGATCGTTAGTATAAATTAAGACGAACATTATCACTTATAACCATCACGACCACATCTAATTATGGTAGTATTCTTTAGCTTCACATAACGATACCATGTTTGTTCACATAAATAACCACTTAGTCATGCTAACATCACTATAATGTTAAATCATATCATACCAAGAAAGACCAATAAATGAACCACAACCATGACCATTAATAAACATCACAACATATCATGCTTTCTTTGCAGTAAAAGAACAAGCATAACCACAACTAACCTTGAATTTTCGGAACGAGATAAAGACACTTTGTGGGTCAAATCGGGTTTTTGAGTCTCCTAGACAAAACATGGGTTATATGATGATCCGACCAGTATTATGAAAAAGAACTTCAGGTTTACATTGAGGACTTAAAAGTAAGTCGGAAACAAAATCTAACCTTCAAAGAACTTACCAAAACTTTCCGAACTAAGCTGCTCATGAATTGTTCTCTGAGGCCTTCTTTATCAAGCTAAACGTCTAACTATTTTTTTTATTGGTATTGTGGTTTCTATGATGAATCCTAATGAAAAATGGTTTCACTATATATAGGAAAGGAAGGCTGGAGATGAGTAAGAAGGAAGCCTCCAATATTTCCTCAAAAATGACAAATGTCGATGCTTAACAAGTCATCGGAAGTAGCTGAAGCAGGAAGCTTACCAAGCAAGTGAATCAGGACACGAGCTGCCATAGGCATGAAAGCAGGTGAAGGAGGAAGGAAGGTGAAGTAGGATAAGCTTCTGAAGCAGGAGAAGCAGGACAACCACCAACCATATCAACTTTGTTCAACTAACCGATAAACTAAAACGCCCAACTGAAAGTTACGATCCACCCAAACAGAATTCTGACATCCAGTTCTTAAATTCCCCATCTAATTGGATCCCATAAGTCTAATTATGATGCTCACATTCATCTTGAACCAAGTCGAACTGTCTTTACTTAAACAGTTCCCAACATAGGTCCCAAACGGCTTGTTTGGGATTATGCACAAACCAGATCTGTTTCTTTTGCTCCAAAGCCAAATCTCATGGTTGCTTATTATTTTATTCCCATTCTTCTTGAAATGTATCGAACATACTTATAGATTACTTGAATGGGCAACGACTTTGTGGCATAATTTGCTTTGACACATCTTTCATTCCTTGCCATCATGGCTTATGCTTAGGTTTACCTAAGGGAAAGGGCACAGCTCCGACTTTTCTCTTAAGTTGGAATCCCATAGATGAATAAAGTCATCTCAAACCGGCATATATTTGGATGTACTCTTGCAATTCTTGGGTGCTTGGTCGATTTAATGGATAAATCAAGTAACTAGCGTATGCCGCATATGATTTCTGTCAACTATACCATCATGCTTAGTCCATATAATTTTTCTTTAACAAACTTCTAGCCTTTTCTTACTCATTAAACGCTTGCGATTTCTTCCTGATTGTATTGGCTATTACCGGTCAAACCGGTCTTCTCTTGGCCACGTGTCAGTTCTTCATACGAGTCATTATACAAACCCCCTTCCTCCTTCGGCTTACATACATCCTTCCAAGCTACTCTTGCTCCTCTTACATAAGAAGATTTGTTTCTCCGCATAGAACACGCAAAGAGAGTCAATCTTGGCATGAAATCTTTCGGTAATACAAATACCGAACTCCAAAAGTTAACTTTTCCATACCTTACACGCAATGAAAGATATTTCATATCCAAGCATGCAAAGTCCCGGTTATTTTTTTTCTATATACGGTTGCAAATTTTTAAGAGAGAGATGCCTCCTGGTTTCAGAAGCATACCCAAATACCTTGTTGGAAGGTGACAAGCTTTATTCCAAATAAATCACTGAACATAATTTTCTCAATATCCAAGTACCCACCAAAGAACAGTTCTGACTTATTTGAATTCATATCCAAACCATTGAAATTATTGAAATCCTTGATAACCAACATTATACCCGAGAGGGATGCCTTGAGCCATCACAGAATACAAGGAGGTCATGGAGATATTGATGCAGAAATAAGAAGATCCAAACATTTCAGATGCAGCCTGATTTTATCTTCTCTCAAAGCATTTTCAAGAAATCTAGACAAAGTTTTCATCACCATATGGAGATATTGAGTCGCCCTGCCTTAACCTTTTTTTCCTTTGGAAGAAACTCGCTAGTTCAACATTGACAGTAATGGAGAAACTAGGTGAAGTGATACATTCTTGGATCCAAGTTCTGAGGAGAGGAAGGAAGCCCTGAGCCTCCAAAACCTTGCTCACAAAATCCCAAAACACAGTGTCGAAGGCTTTCCTTATGTCAACCTTCAATATCAAACTTTTAGGACAAGAGGCCGTTGCATAGTCCATGATTAAATTAGATGCTAGGAGAACATTTTTACCAAGATGCCATCCCTTTATAAAAGCTCATTAATTCCGGCTTATACAGATCTTTAAGATAAGCTTATCTCGATTGGCAATTATCTTGGAAATAGTTTTATAAACAATGCTGCATCAGCTAATGGGGCGATATTCCGCCTCAAGGGTTTTAGGAATCGAAAATAGTATCTTGTTATTTAACTCCTTATCATTGTAGAAAAATTCTTTGACTGCAGCAACTACATCACCTCCCACAATATCGCAGGAATCACAAATGAAATCAACTTTATACCAATCAGGCTCTACACTCTTATCAAAATATTTACGAATGATATTGATCAGATCACACTTCTGCGCTACATTATTTATTTATTTGAATTATTAACCAGTCATAGCAATAAAAAGATGTAATATATTTATTTGAAAAGTGTCTAGTTTATTATTTAATACAAGTTTAAATACAACAATTGTTAACATTTTTTGCCTGAACATCTCTTTGGAGTTGGAGACATTTTTTTGTTTAAAATAAAACTGTTTTGGGTCAATTTTTATAGTGAATAAACCCCACCGCAAACGGTGCTCCAAATCCACGAAAATCCATTAGGATTTTTTTTGAAAAGTCATAATACCACGCACCGACAAAGAATCGAATCTACGACTTTTGGCAGTCGTCTAAGAAAAGGAGACACTAGGATACAAACCCTTCTCTCTTTTTTGTCATCAAGTTGGGACCATTTATCAGAAAGGAAAAACACATATCTTTGTACCGAGATCAAAACATGTTTCTGACAGTTAAAAATATCATTGTCATATTGAGTTTATTTCCATTATTTAACCCAACCGTGTTGGATTCGTTTCTCTCGAATAAATTTAAATTAACACCTCATACATATAGTTCTCTATCCCCTATATATTTATTGAGAAGCATTTGAAAAGATGTAACCTCAATTTTGTATTGATTATAAAAGACCCCTTGCTTATGTTGCACATCTAAATGCCTTCTAAATATTTTTCCGAAGAATTCTAGAGCACCTAATATAAATTATAGTTTAATTTAACGTTGTCCAGTTTTTCCATAATTATATAACACTAGAGAACATTATATTAACCTAAAATATAAGAAGTGTGTATTCTTTCCTTAAATAAAAGCTACGGAATTATCTAATATGATTTACATATATATGGCAATTAATGATTATGAATCATAAATATTTGATAAAAAAATTTGCATCCTTCTTCATTTTTGTTTAATTTTATATTATTAAAAAAAATTAAACAATCACATTAACCATATAATAATAAAAATTAGATTTTTTTCTTATATGTTATATTTTGAATTTTTTAAAATGACTTTAAATTATAAAAATGAGGAAACCTTATATGTTATATTTTGTTTTTAAAACGACTTTAAAATACAAAAATGAGGACACCTTATAGGTTATATTTTTCTTATATGTTAGATTTTTTCTTATATGTTATATTTTAAATTTTTTAAAACGACTTTAATTACAAAAATGTAAATTTTCCTTAAGTATACGATTAAAAACATTAAAATGACATGTAACAATTCAATGGTTGATTTGAAAGTCAAAACCATTTGGAAGATAAAAGTTCAACTGTGGAAATAATACTGTTGACTTTTTTCAAGAATGTGTTCGATGGAAAAAATAAGATTTTTATGTCATAATTTGTTTAATGTTCAATCTGATCAACCCATGACATATTAATTATAGTTTTGTTTCATAATTTTTAATAAAAATTAAACCTATCTATCGGAAAGAAATTATATAATAACAACAAAATATATTGTATATGTATAAATAAAATGATAAAATATATAAAAGAAATTATCAAAATTTACTATTCTGACACAAAATGTCACATATACATTGGGTCAAAATATTCTTATTGAGCTCAAAATTTGAGAGTAGTTACTTACATTTTTACCCTAAAATGTTACTTGGTTTTTAGTATCCAAATATAACCACACAACTACTGTTTTCAGTTAAACTAGATTATGACCCGCCCTTGAAAGGGCGGGTAAATATTTTATTTTTATTTTTTTAAAACTATTTTTATAATCATATTTGTGTTCAATATTAATTTAATTTAATATAATTTTTGATAACTATATTAAATAGTCAAGTTACATAATTATACACTTATGCCATATGCATTTCAGAAATTATTTTTAAACTTTATTTCTAAAGTGTGCAACATATTATATTTTTTAATAGTTACCTAACATAATTAGTCAAGAATATTCATACTTAAAAAACTCAACTCGGAATCGACCCGAAAATTAAAGTCTCATACTCTATTAGATCTGGCCTATATACTCGAACGGTTCTTAAAAAATTATATCCGAAAATCAATATTAAATCCAACCCGCACCGAAAACCAAACAAAATTTTTGAAAAGTTTTTTGAAAATAATAATTTGTAATATATTATGTTATATATATATATATGTGTGTATGTGTGTGTGTGTGTGTGTGTGTGTGTGTGTATAAATGGATTAATATGGTCTTCATTAACTTTAAGTAAAATCACATTTAATAAATATTAATTTTTAATCAAATAAATTTTTAAAAACTCTTTTAATTAAAACCCATAGAGTATATCTTTATAAATAGTACATCCATAATAATATCAAATACACATTTAAAATATACTCAGAATTTAAATTAGATATTGGCCATTTAATTAGGTACCAAATAGAAGATGACAGAATCCTTTAAGTATAGATCGGAGAAAAATGGTGGTTACATCGACGATATAATGTTTATATTTAGTTCTATGCAGTGGTGCGATTGTTATGCTGAAGTAAACATGGCCTGCTCGATTATTATCCTGGTGGTTATATATAATTATAAGCAGTTAGTATGGTTGAAAATAATTAATTGGACATAACATATATCAATAGGTCATACTGCTGTTTTAATAGAATAGATACACGAGAAAATGCCAGTTTCCACGTCATCATCAATGGAGATTTTCCCATGCTACCATTATTTGGAATTGGACATTTTTCCAACAAATATCCTAACAATTAATTATATATATATAATCGGCTGGCTAGATCTCTAGTCAAGAACTGGTTTGACCCAATGCGTCGTATACATATGGAATATACATAAACCTATATTCAATTACATCCCCAAATTAAATTATAGTAAAATTTGCATGTAAAGTGAATTTAGTCATACTATTCCATTAATAAACTGTTTTTTTTTTACGTCGAAAGGCCATTCTATTACTCAAACTTGAGGTGGTCTGGATAACCAAACCGGAATAGAACAACCAATAAAACATAACTCCCTATGGAAGATTAATAAACTGTTACAAGTAGTATATGTTTTTCTTTTATGATTTTAGTCAATTTGAAAGCTAACTCATAACATTAACCATATATAAATAGATACATATATGTATGTAATATTTATGTATGTTGTTAGTCTAATTACTTAAATTCAGTCAGTTTAAAAAAGTATATGATTGATGGAAAAGAGAAAATAATTGAATTTTCTCTTTCACGGGTGAGGCTAGGCATGTGCATAAAAACCGAAAACCAAACCGGAATCTAACCAAAAGATAGAACCCGAAACCGAACCAATGTTAAAAAATAACCAAACAGTTCCGATATTTCTATAACCGAAAAATTGAGAACCGAATGGATACTCGTATATCTAAAATACAATTTATATACCTAGAAATATCAATTATATAGTATTAAATTAAAAATATTCTAAAAATATTACTTATGAACCGAATTACCCAAATATTTTTTATCCAAAGTATTTAAAATTTTCCAAATTACCCTAAAGAACTGAATTACCTGAATACTTTTATACAAAATATTAAAATTTATCTGAATTACCCGATTTTAATCTAAAAACCTAAAAAACTTAGTTTTGTACTCCTGTATATCTAAAACTAACCAAAAAACCGGAACCGGAAGCAAATTGGAACCGAAAGTTTATTGAAGATTAGCCAGTTTATATAATTGTTATCCGGACCGAAAATCGAAATAACCGAACAGAAAATTTCATAGATAACCGAATAGTTCTTATATCTGTAGAACCGAAAAATCCAAAAAAAAAAAAACTGACCTGGAATCTAACCGAAAACCGAACGTCCATGCGGACCTATTTGATGCCAAGGTGGGTCAGATTTCAAATAACAAACCATAAATTTTGAGTCAGTTCATGTTCGTGTTTTACACCTATTTATATGTTTCACACAGGTAAAAGATTTGCTTGGGTCCGCCACTGCGGATAGCATAGCTACTTTGTTTAAGAAGATCATTAACAAAGTATGAGAAGTGGCTTATACGGAAACGTTATTTCTCTTTTTTTCTTTTAACATTATTTCTCTGTTTTCTTGACTATTATTTTAGTTGTCTGATAGAATATAAATTGGAGTAGGTTGTTAAATTTTTTGTTCAAAGCTAATATGTATTAACATTAAAACTAAAGCCATTAGTGCATAAATATTACTATGATTATGAGTGTGATATCGTATTGAAGATGACGTATTAAGATTTTATGAAGAAGTAGATTAGGTTGTCAAAAAAAAAAAGTAGATTAGGTGGTGCGATGGTATAACTGTTCATAAAAAGACACGAAAACTGGTGATGGTGATTTATGTTAATATATATCTATTTCGGATAAGAATAACTTTTAAAAATCAGCGGGTTGGCCAAATTTGCAATCGTGGCCGTGGTTTTCCGTCCAGTCAACATCACTCTCTTCGAATTCTTTATAAAAATTTTCATTCATTTCACTGAAAGAAGGTTTTACTAAAGAAAAATATCAAGTTAATATTATTAAAAATGTTACGAGAACAAGTTGACGGGGAATTACAAATTAGTTTCCTTTAATAAAGACGTTAAAAAGCTTTGTCTTGCTCATAATTCATAGGAGTAGGAAGTAGGGCATTAACCAGTGAAAAGGAGAGAGAAAGGAGAGAGAAAGGAGATCTGTGTTTCTTCCGGCGTACGGCCGGCGCGTGAGCGTCCGTGCCGTCGCCGGAAACCTTATTCTTTTCATCAGAGGTTTCTTTTCGCCTCTTCTTCGTCGAGTCTCACCGATCGCTTTGTCGGAGCTCTAGATTGGAACCATCCTTCAGCGGTGGTTTCCTTGCGTGGAGGGAAGACGCGGTCGCGTGGAGGCTCGCGGCGTGAGAAGAGAGGCTTGCATGTGTCAGTGGTGATTCTGGGAGATGGAGGCTATCACAGATCCGTCGACGCCGGTTGTTCTCCGGGAGGTGGAGGCTTCCTTAGCTTCGCCGCCGCCGGTTCTAGTTCCCGGGAAGGGGAGGCTTTCTTTGCTCCGTTTTCGCCGGTTTTGGCTCCGGAGGGTAGGGGCTCACATAGCTCTACGCTGTCGGTTTAGGTCCCCGTTCCCTTTTGGGGTTTTTTTTTTTTTCTTGCTCTTGTTTTGGTTGGGTTGCGTGAAATTTGCGGTGTGGTTCTTGTCGTTAGGATGGTTGTTCGGAATTGAAGGGATGAGCTATCGGTAGCCGATGAAGCTCTCCATCGATGGAGACGACGACAGAAGAAGGAAAGAGTGGTATTGAGACTCGGGCTTGGTTTGTCCAGCAGGCGAGTTGATGATTGGGATGAGCTCGCGGTTAGTCCGCTGATGCTCTCCGTGACAATCGCGACGGATGAGAGCCGTTCGACGGTAATCGCCGGGATGTGTTGCGGCGTGATTAGGTTAAGCCGACAAAGGTTCCTGGGTTAGGGCGTGTCGGGGTTTGGTTGATTGGGCCTGTGGGCCGGTTTTTCTAGGGTTTCGCAGGTTGTGGTATTTGGGCCGTGGGCCGGGTATCTTGTAATATTCTTGGGCTTGGCCCTTTTTATTTTAATGAATTATTGACGGAAAAAAAAAAAAAAAGCTTTGTCTTGCTTGTTTTCTGTATCTGCCCCCACACGGTACCAAGTTACAGTTATTCAAAGTGGAAAATAATATATGATGTGACAATGATGAGTTAGATTGTATGAACCCAACGTTCAACTTGTAACTGTAATAATTTGTTAGTATTCTTCTTTTGTTCAACAAACATTGTTTATACATTTCCAAATGAATAGTAAAATACATATTATAACTTTTTGTCAAAGTTTTTTTGTTCTACTTTTAAACTTGGCACTTTTACTCTTAAAAAGGAAGATTAATATTTTAGTTTACAGTATATAAATATATATACAACTAGATTAAATAAAATTTATTTATATACTTATTCAACTAATCTTTCGATTTTAACAAACCGTTCAAAGAAAAAAAAATGTTTTCTCAGTTTTTCCTATATTTTATTTTGTGAAATAAGAGAGATATTGTGGTATCATCTAAAAAATCTAATTGTTATTTTTTAAAAAAAATTTGCTTTACCATAAAAATATCTAAAGTTATGATTTTTTCATGGATGTATTTAGGGCTGAAAGTTTTATCCGCTAAATTTGATTTGATTTGTTATTTGTTTCAACTAGATCCCAAAAATATGGATATTCGTACATTGGAACAAAACAAATATTAAAAACTAATTATCCGTTAAAAACAAAGCAAATCACAAATAATAAAAAAATTTAGAGGCAAATATTTTCTCTGTTCTGACGTTTATAAAATAGATGTATGTATATCTGCAATTAAATTAAGAATTATATATATAATTTTATATAAGTATTATCTTAATATATAGTTTTATTTTTGAAATTACTCATAAAACTATTCAATTAAGAAAGGAATATAAAATATTTCTAAGAGCTACAATTTAAAAAAAAAACTGTTTTATAAAAAAAGTTAATTAATTTTTAAATTTTATGAAACACATAGCTTCACTAATTTTTACTTCTTATTTTATATTATGTAAAATATTTTTTTGTTTTTTTTCTAAATTTACTTGTATTGAACAAAATGAACGAAATATCAATAAATATCTGAAAATATCCATAAATTTCTAGTTATCTAAAAAACCGAATATCTTTATATTTCTTAAATAAAACAAATTAGATATCCATAAGATACGAAATAAATCACAAATATTAAAAATTATGATGCTATTAACTCCATTCCAGGGGCGAATGTATGTAGAAGGTTATGGTGGCAAGTGCACCCACTCTCTTTTAAAAAAAAAATATATATGTTTTATAAAGAAACTTGTTTAAATTTTTCCATAATTTTGACCGAAGCCCAGCTGTACACTCATTAGAAATTTGGTTATGTCTCCTTAATTCTATACGTTAGTGATATGTTATCCTTCTTATTTTTTTATATATATTAAAATGTGCACCCACTAATAATATTTTCCCCTGCTCCATTCCCACTCCTATAGCTCCAAAATCTGAATGTCATGCAGTGAGCGAGGATTGAGAAATTAAAGTAATACAACCGTTTAAATAAAATTTAGTTTAGATGGGTAGTGCATGAAGACGTACGGACGTGGTGCGTAATTGAAATCGAATATATTGCTTCAAAAGGAAAACATAGATAATATCCCAATCATATCTACTTCCCTGTACATGCATTTTCTCATCGCTTAAAGAGTTACACCCTTGCATTTTTTTGTTAATGATATTTTTTTGATAAACACAACCCACGTAGTTTCTTTTTTTTCTTTGGTCTAAAACCCATGTAGTTTCTCTATGTATACTATATTATTACAGAAAATTAGTGAAGGCATATATATAATTAATAAACTTTCTGTATACCAATTCGGTCAACTATTATTTTTGAATTACACCAAAAAAACTATTATTTTAAAGAGAATATTACACTATAGGTCAGTTTCTATGTTTATAATAACATAATAAGACAGTTTCTACTACTCAGACACTTTTCTCTCTCCTTTTCTCTTCTTTAACACTGTATTCACTTTTTTCTCAGTGTATTAAAAACCATTATTACCCTTGTTCTATTATTTCTAATTGAAATCTAACTAACTACTGTAACATTAAATCACGTGACCACAAATCATTTTTTTTTCTTTCTTTTTCTTTATATCTCTTAAAAGTTAAAACACAATCATTTCTTTTATTTTATTTTCCGTCATCTTTCTCCTCCTAAATTCTTCTTTTTTTCCTGTAAAAAAAAATCATTTTAGAAGAAGATGATGACGATGAGATCGGTTTTTGTAGTCCTTAATCAGCCTCCGGTACAACCAATTGAAGACGAAAATGAAGAAGGAGATGAGGACAGAGACAACAACGGCGAAGGTGACGAAGATGGCGATTAAGACATATATGACGACAACTAAAATGAAGATAATGAGGATAAAATATGATTTTGAGATAATCAGTTTGTTTGGAAGCCTAAGCTTCAACTTTGGAATCCTCATCTCATCTGTCACAGTGGATTTAATTGTCATTCCGGTGATGGGTAACTTGGATTAACTCGGTTTGTGCTTGTGGCTGCTTCCTAATGATATTAACGAGCCGGCTAAGACCAATTTTGAGTTCATGCTTACATATGTACATGTGTACACGTTTTGATGTACATAATGAAACATACAACTGCCTACTAGTGAGGTGTACATTGCACACATGTACATATGGACAATGTCTAAACTAATGTACATGTGTATATATGCGAATAATGTACATTCATCAAGTATTTGAGTCCAAAACATATAACATAATAGATCAAGTCCAACAGAAAATGGTTTATATGTTAGTAAGTGTACACATGGTTTTGGGCTAATGCACATTGGTAAATTTTCTTGTAGAAAGCATTGTAATTTGTGGACACTTTATTGTGTACATAATATTACGCGTACGCATGTATATCAAAGATAAATCCAAAAAATATTTGTGCACACTTTCTTGTGTACATAATGTTACGTGTACACATGTACATCAAAGATAAATCCAAAATATATGCAAAAATGCAGAAGGTCGCAATGGATGCTCTCGATCTACTCCTGATGGAGCCGCAATGGCGAGTGGCGAGGTCACGACGCCGTGAAATTTGTGTCTAAGTTTGACGAGAAAATATTTTGAGATTCATGGCATAGCTCGGTTGAAGCAGTAGAAACGCAACAGAGAAGATGATATAGAACTATAATACCTTTTATTTATATGAGACTGATGAGTACTCAAATCTCGTCAAGTCATCTCTGCAACTTATATGGATTCTTTGCCGCCGTCGAAGGTATATCAATTTCTTTTACGACCGCACCCTTATGTTTGTTGGTTCAATTCAGAGAATAAATAGAGACAAAGTTACCTTTTGTTTGTGGTTCAGATTAAAAACAATTAAATAAAAAAATGCATTTTCACTTTTCAAATAAATGACACACTAAACCCAGATGACCAGAAAAAAGGAAGAAAGAGGTAACGAAAGGTTTGGTTTTCATTCTGGGGGTATTGGTGTCTTTGACCACTAACAAACTACCCTAGTAGAACAAACTGTCTTAAAGTGTTAATAAAACTTGTAAACTGCCTTAGGGTGTAAATGACTCTATTTTAAACCCCCAACCCACATTCTTGGGCTTGCTAAAAAGTCAACTCTTGGATTGTTTTATTAAACGCTATTATCAAAAATTAAATGTTTTACAGAAGTCTTGTAGTGTTATTTTAGGTTAAGATAACGATTAATGTATTTTCGGATGTTTATGCATGAAATGTTTATTACCAAGATTTTAACGAATGATAATGAATAAAAAAGTAACGTTTGCTTGAGTCATTCGAATATTGGCAAAGTGCTAACAAATTGCTACTTTGCCAGTAAACAAGCCAACTAACTAGATAACTAGTTCATTCTCTCGAATTTTTTCTTCTTTAATTTTAACTTCAAAATTAATTTTATTTATAAAAAATACAGATGAGTAAATAAACTAAAACTATAGTTTTATAAAAAAAAAATTGATCAAAATTAACATAATTAATTTAAAAATTGAGTAAATTTTGTAACTTAAAAAATACTGAAGCTTATAATTACAAAACCTAAAATTTTAATTAAAATGTGTATAAAAATGATGCAATAATATGCAATGTTGTCCCTGATCTAAAGCTGGGAAAGTTGGTGTTTTATTTGTCAAGTTATTTTAAAATTTAACATAACAATGGTAAAAGTGGTGTATAATTCAGTGGTTGCGGTCATGAAAAACATTTTGTAAAAGTAAAATTAATATATTTTTGTCTTACAATTAGGAAAACTATAAATCTTTCAAAAAGACATGTAATGGGTGTTAGTAAATATTTTAAAACTAAATTATGTTGTAATAAAGAAAAATCATGATAAATAGTTTGTCATATGAGAACCAGTAAATGATTTGAAAAAAAAAACAAATTAAAGATAAATATTATGACAGTAAATAAGCAAAAAGGTCAAATAAGAGGATACATTAAGTTTCAAATATTAATTGTTATATTTTTATGAAAAATATATTATAGTAAAATATAAATCATAATATATATATATATATATATAAATTACACAAAAATAAATATATTAAGTTTTGAAACTACTTAGAAATTTTTCTTATATAAATTATTTTAATTTTTAAAACTTGAAAAGCAATAGTTATTCTTATATAAATATTATAAATTATACAAAAATATAAATACATAGAATTTTTAAACTAATTATATAAATTATTTATATTTTCTTAAATTTGAATGAAAATTTTATATTTCAGGATTATACAATATATTTTTTAATAAAACATATTATGTTTTTATAATTTTCTTTATTTTAATGTGACTAGTAATTATTAAAATAATTCCATTGTTTTATTTATAGAAACTAATAATTAAGTTTTAAATTAAATAATATTATTTGTAAAATATATAAATGTATTTACAGATATGAAACACAAATTAAAATATTTCACATTATTTTTAAATGATATCTTATGCACAAAATATTTTATGATAATTTTATTTTTATGAAAATATTAATTATTAGTGAATTAAAATGTAGTAGTTTCTACATAAAAAAAACCAATATTCGTTTTTCTTCATAAAAGCTCACAAAAATTAGTTTTTGGTTTTTCTTCATAAATTGGTTAAACTTTTTAAAAACTAGTTTTTCTAAATTTTAGAGAATCTATTTATTGAAAATCGATTGGCAACTCAAATAGTTTTTACAAACACAAAAACTAAAACCAAAAACATGATTGGATGAAAAATGATTTCTACAAAAAAAAAAAACTAAAAACTAAAGCAAAAACTACAAACAATCAACCTCACAATAAACAAAAACCTCGACGAGTAATTTTAATACACAATAATAATAAAAAATTTGTTAATTAAGAGAGATAACCAAGACGACAAAAGAAACAAACATAACTAAACCATATCAAAATTGATTTTTTTATTCTTTAAGAAAATTGATTTTATATTTTAATCAGTCATTAAATTGAAGTAAACGTAAAAGATTATTATTTTTGGAATCAGACGTAAAGGATGATCTCTTACACTATATTATATGTGAAGTTAATTTTTTGCATTCGAGTTCTCACGTTAAAAATTAGGTCGGATAAAGTCTATAATACTCTTAATGAATTTGTTTACATAATTTAATATGTAGTTAAAAAAAAAATTCTATTAATAATAATAAATTTATATGTTATATTTTATCATTGATAATAAATTAGTATATTAAAATTATCAAAAAAATATATAAAAAGATAATTCTTATATATTGTCTTATTATCTAGAATTAATATTTTATATTATAAATTTAAAAATTAAGATATAAATTTCTTATAATTAAATATTAATCAAATAAAAATATTTTAGAATGATATTTTTTAAAATTTCTAATGAGTGTTTTTTTAAATTTCAACACAATAGTAAATATATATTTTGATAAAAAAACGTTGTCACATAGAAATAATTTGAAGTTTTTTAACACTGAGAAAATTAAATAATTTGAAGTTTGATCTAAAATTTTGACAATATTCTAATTAATAAGACATAACTGTTAATTATTCATAAGAAGGCAAAAAGCATAGTGTTGCACAAAAAAAAAGCATAGCTGGAAAATATAATATAATGAATAAAGAAAACAGAACAGTGGGCTTGTAAAAGCGGTTTTGATCGAAACCAGGGACTTCCTCAGCAATCGTGGCTCGTAAGATGCCAGTTGTCACACCAAATTATATATTTCAGGAAAGCAGTATATTTTTTAAATATATCGCGTAATAATATTCATATGCTCATATGCTATTTTTAGTCAATGTCTGGTAGTTGTCGAGTTTTTATTTAACAAATTGCATCGGGATGCATACTTAAGATAAGATAAAGAATAAAAATGTAAATAGCCTATTACGTTTTTGCTATTTAAGAGCACTATTTCTATTTAATGTTTTGTCGTCATGCATTCTATTTCTGTTCACGCATAAGTTAATATTTCCTCAAAACAACTTACAAAATAATACAATCATGAGAAGATTATAATTCAGTGGTTTTCAACTTGTAGACTTGTAGTAGAATATGAATAATTTTATTTAAAAGACATAAGGTGAATAGTACTTGAATTAATATAAATGGCGTTATTCTTATACTTCTATTTGTATAAATAATAAATCCGACTCCGATTTTTAAACCCTACTTGGGATTAGCCTTAATACTTCGATATACAAATGGTTTAGTAGAACTTAAACCTAGGTTGCATGGAGACTTGATGAAGGTCTGTTTTTTTTTGTTTCTGAGACGTTTTAAAATTTTAATATCTTAGAACGCATGGAAACATGTTTTTTTTTTCAATCTCATTTTAGAAACGTGATAGAAACTTGTGTTTTCACTGTAGAAAATTATGTTTCCGTTTTAGAAATTTTCTATGCTCATTTGGAAATGTGAAGAAATGACTACTTGTTGACTTTTTAATATAATATTTTCATATTTGTTGTAAATTTCGTAAAAATGATACGACATAGAATAAAATTGGCTGCATTGTTTTATCAAAGAATAACATAATGTGTTTTCTTAACTTTGATTAAAAAATGTATAGAATCCACAAAGATAAAAGAAATTCATATTACTCGGTTTCTCTCTTAGATAAACTAAACAAAATAGAACAATTGAATTTTCGTATATGTATGTATATCTATATAGATTTATAGATGTTTCTAAAACGTATCATTTTCTAAATTATTTTTAAAATTACATTTCCGTTTTACGTAATTGTTTCTGATTAACTTAGGCTTAAACTAGTGATTAATTTTTGTATGGATCTTTTTTTTTCTTTTTTGAAAAAAGGGCTTATATGGATTTTCATCTACTTAAATCACGGTATGGTGGAAATCCTTTTCGTGTGTGTGAAGTCCATGTTTTAGATAAATGAAAGGATTGAAAAAGTAAGAAAATATGAAGTTCATGTTAAAAAATTAAGATTTCAAGATATTATTTAGTTTCCTTTATTTAGAAGATAATGAGCTTTAACAGAAAATAAATCTGAAGTGCATGTTATAACTAATTAAGATTTGAAAATGTCATATAAAATGATTTTCATCAGTCATCACTATCTAACTAGTTATTTCTTTATAGTCGATACATTTGTCTTAATTTAATTGATGTTACTTCAATTTTGATATTATTCCTCTGTAGACAATTTATGAATGGTAAGTGCTGACGCGGCTAATCGTGTTATAAGTAGATATCCAGCTTAGCCAAAGCATGTGATTGGCTGACTCATACTAAACCTATTTTTATTATCGACTGATTAATAGTTTAAACTATTTTAGGTTGAATGAATTTCCACCTGTTTTATCTTCTTAAATAAATGGTATTTTCCTCCACCGCTTATATTTTTGTTTGTACAATCCAATTGAATTCTATTGGATATACTTATTTATCTGCGAGACATAAAATGGTAAATAACATCTCTAAAACGTAAAATTAAAGCCTTTTTTATATCCGTTCAATGTTTAAACTTCATTTTTTTTATCATTGTATACTTAAAATCCTAATAAGTTGGAAAATTCTAAACAAAAATCGAACATATATAGAAATATGAGTATATTACCATACGTCAGTTACAAAAAAAATAAACCATGCGTACAATTGAAAAGATAAAGATTACTTATTCTTTTGTCAACGGATTAGTTTATTTAGAACGCCACATTTTGATATTTTTGTGATGTGATTCATGTTTTGACTTTAATTAGAACGAAAAATAGAATTAAATACAAAACAACAATGGAAGACATCTGGTTTATAGGTTTAAGAATATGATAATGCAAAAGTACGTCATACGTACAACGAAAGGACGAATCAAAATAACAAAGCCAACTCATTTGACGAAGGCAGATACATTGATCATATTTGTAATCAATAATTAAACAAGCACTCCAAGTCCAAAGATTGTAAACACCAAACAAAAGTAGGTACACGTCAATATTCGTGCTATACCGCTTAGCTTTCCCGAAAGCCATATTTTTTTTTGGGTTGGGGGGGGGGGGGGGGGGGGGGGGAATTTTGTTTCATTCATAATTTTTTAATAAAGCAGAGATAATCGTATCCATTTCTCTGCTTCTTCCTTATAACAAAAGTAGGGTTAATGACCAACTTGGCTGATCCAACCGTTTTAAAGCTAAGTTACAAAAACCCGTTTTAAACTTATCCTTGTATAGAACATAAAGTCCCTCGACATATATCCCTTAAGGATGCATTCAACCAAATATGTAAAATAATTCCTGCTAAAATGACAAATCCTATGTCACTATGTTAACCATTAATTTAAAACTTTTTCTTAAAAGGTGGTGTTGCAAACCTGGTAATAGCATTTTTAGGAAGTAACTTCAAATATATTACTGAAAAATAAATAGGTATTATTTTTATTTTAATCAATTCAGTTCAAGGTGTCTTAAGAAGATTTTCCTAGTGATAAATTTTAACAGTTTTCCCTGGCTGGTGTCTATCTTAGATTAGGATTCAGCTTCTTCAGTATAAAGGTCTAATCACTTTAATTATCTCAGTATGAAGCTATTAGGCTTCTAGTCTTCATGCATACGCGTTCGTTTAATTAGTCTTTCAAATTTATGAGATCAATTGATGTGTTGGTATTTTTATCTGATGAGTTAGGGTTACTCCTCAGAATGATAGTAAATGGATTTACAAAACCCAATCTTAGATCACTACAAGAAAACTCAAGCTTAACGAGGAAAATTAACGAGGAAAAACAAACCTCGTAAGTTTACGTCAACTTGACGAGGATTTTACGTGAATAACGGTATCATCGTTATTTCCTCGTAAAGTAACGACAAAAACCTTTCGTCGTAAAGTCGATGTAATGTGACGTGTCATTTACGTGGAAATAACGATGATATTATGTTTCACGTACGTTCCTCGTAAAGTGGACGTAAAATTCGCGTGTTATTTACAAGGAAACTATTTACGTGGATTTAGCGAGGAAATTTTGAATCCACCAAGTGACACACGTTTTTTTTTGCACCTAATTAATTTTCGTCGTAAATTCATAGGAAAATTACAACTACCAGATTCAAAATTTCCTATAAATATGGATGTTTGAGCATCATTTTAAACACACCAACAACAAAAAACGTAAAAGAAAAAAAAATGGCTGGCTCTGGAACTATTTACGAGTTGCGGAAGTGGATGTACATGCATAGAGATGCTAACGGGAGAGTGACGAAAGAATACCTTGCGGGGCTGGAGACATTTATGCATCAAGCAGATTCAACACCGCTCGCCCAAGAAAGTGGTAAGATGTTTTGTCCTTGTCGGAAATGCAACAATTCGAAATTGGCAAACCGTGAAAATGTTTGGAAGCATTTAATAAATAGAGGTTTCACGCCAAATTACTATATATGGTTTCAACATGGAGAATGTTTTAATTATGATCAGAATGAAGCTAGTAGTAGTAATAGCAATTTTCAAGAAGAACCGGTTGATCATCATTTGCATAATGAACATAGTTACCATCAGGAGGAGATGGTAGATTATGATAGGATTCATGATATGGTAGCTGATGCATTCGTAGCTCATGATGAAGATGAAGAACCTAATATAGATGCAAAAAAGTTTTACGAAATGTTAAACGCGGCGAATCAACCACTTTACAGTGGTTGTAGAGAAGGTCTCTCTAAATTATCGTTGGCTGCTAGAATGATGAATATTAAAACTGATCACAATCTACCTGAAAGTTGCATGAACGAATGGGCTGACTTGTTTAAAGAGTATTTGCCGGAAGACAATGTGTCTGCTGATTCTTATTATGAGATTCAGAAACTGGTTTATAGTCTTGGGTTGCCTTCGGAGATGATAGATGTTTGCATCGACAACTGCATGATCTATTGGGGAGATGATGAGAAGCTAGAAGAATGTCGATTCTGCAAGAAGCCACGATTCAAGCCGCAAGGACGGGGACGTAATAGGGTACCGTACCAAAGGATGTGGTACCTACCAATTACAGACAGATTGAAAAGATTGTATCAATCAGAGCAGACTGCTGAGAAGATGAGATGGCATGCCGAGCATACTCAAACAGATGGTGAGATGACTCATCCATCAGATGCAAGAGCCTGGAAACATTTCAACAAAGTATATCCGGATTTCGCTAGCAATAGCCGCAATGTGTATCTCGGACTATGGACAGATGGATTTAGTCAGTTTGGAATGTCAGGGAAACAATATTCATTGTGGCCAGTCTTTCTTACACCATACAATCTGCCACCGGAGATGTGCATGCAACGGGAATTGCTATTCTTGACCATATTAATACCTGGTCCGAACCATCCAAAAAGGTCCCTGGATGTTTTCTTAAAACCACTGATAAAAGAGTTGAAGGATTTGTGGTCAACAGGGGTGAGGACGTATGACTGTTCAACGAAGACGAATTTTACGATGCGAGCGATGCTTTTGTGGACCATAAGTGATTTTTCTGCCTATGGGATGTTGTCTGGATGGACTACACATGGGAGATTAGCTTGTCCATATTGTAATGGAACGACAGATGTGTTTCAATTGAAGAATGGTAGGATGACAAGTTGGTTTGATTGTCACCGTCAGTTTCTTCCCATTGGCCATCCTTACCGAAGAAACAAGAATTTGTTAAGGCACAAAAGGGTTGTGAAAGACACTCCTCCTCCATATCTAACTGGAGAACAAATTGAAGCGCAAATCGACTACTATGGGGCTAATGAAACAGTTCGTTGGGGTGGTAATTGGCATGTCCCTCGTAATATGTCTGATTCTTACGGTGTTCATCACAACTGGCACAAGAAGAGTATATTTTGGGAGTTGCCATATTGGAAGGATCTTCTTCTACGCCACAACCTCGATGTGATGCATATAGAGAAGAATTTCTTTGAGAACATCATGAATACAATATTGAATGTCCCAGGGAAGACAAAAGACAACATAAAATCGAGGTTAGACTTGCCGGATATTTTCTCAAGAAGCGAGTTACATATTAAAAGCAATGGACAAATTCCCGTTCCGATATTCAGATTGTCTTCAGAAAAAAAGTCGGTATTGTTCAACTGGGTGGCATCAGAAGTGAAGTTCCCCGATGGGTATGTTTCGAATATCTCTAGATGTGTTGAAAAGGGTCAAAAGTTCTCCGGGATGAAGGGTCATGATTGTCATGTCTTTATGCAACGACTACTGCCCTTTGCATTTGCGGAGCTACTTCCAACAAACGTACATGAAGCACTTGCAGGTACGTAGTGTATTATATGACAATAATTTTATAACGGTCTATTTTGTAAAATAATATATGACTAACAATGTGTTTAATTATTTTTGGAATATAAAAGGCATTGGAGCATTTTTCAGGGATCTGAGCACACGCACTCTTAAAGAAGAAGTTGTGGAACAGCTTCAGGAGAACATTCCCATCTTATTGTGCAACCTGGAGAAGATATTTCCTCCCGGTTTTTTTGACGTCATGGAGCATCTAGCTGTCCACCTTCCATATGAGGCATTGCTTCGTGGACCTGTACATTACGGATGGATGTATCAGTATGAGCGAGCCATGAAATATTTGAAGGGAAAAGCAAAGAACCTCGCCAAAGTTGAAGGTTCTATAATTGCTGGAAGTTTGATGGAAGAAGTTTCTCACTTCACATCGTACTACTATGCGTCAAAAGTACGTACCCGGAGAAAGCTCCAAGAAGATATGATGATGGTGGTGTTGCGCCAACATATGCAGTTGCTGGTATTTCAGACATCTTTAGCCAGATTGGGCGACTCGGTGGGAAGTCTAAAAAGGTTTGGTGGTCGAGTGAACAAGACGCTCATACTGCACACACCTATATTCTACTCAATTGCGAGGATCCATTGATGCGTTATTTTGAAAGGTAACATATATATGGACACTTCGAAACACATCTAATTAAGTATAATAAGTTATATTAATTGGGAGAGATTCATTCCTATTATAAAATGTGATTTTACAGCCTATTTGTTTCTCAAGTCGAAGAAACATTTCCTGGTATATCCACAAGTGACGTAGACAAAAGGAAAGATCAACACTTCATAAAGTGGTTGCAAAATCAGGTATTATCTCAAACTCTTTTTTCGTACATGATCGGTATTTAAACATTATCTTTACTTTTGCAGGTTGATTATGACGACGATGCAGATTATCCTAAATGGTTACACGAATTAATTCAATCTCCACTTGTAAAGGTCACCACATCACAGATGTATTTCACGCGAGGCTATACTTTTCACACATATGAGTATGGTAGACAGCGGGCGACCAGTAACTATGGAATATGTGTGAAAGGGGAAACAAATTTCTACGGGATCTTGACGGAGATTACTGAAGTCGAATTTCCAGGGACACTGAAGCTGAAATGCGTCCTCTTCAAATGTGAATGGTTCGACCCCGTCGTCAACAGAGGTGTTCGGTCTAACAAATTCGGTGTAGTTGATGTCAACGGTGGACGACGGTACAACAAATTCGAGCCTTTCATCTTAGCTTCACAAGCAGACAAAGTTAGCTTCCTTCCATACCCTCGGATGAGAGATTCATGTATAAATTGGTTAGCTGTGATCAAAGTTACACCTCGAAGACGAATTATCAGTGGAGAAGAACCACCATTGCAAGAAGAACAGATAAATGAAGTCGAGGAACCTGAACAAGAAATTGATGACATCCTTCTCATTGATCCGCATAATCATGAGTACGAAGATCTTACCGACGATGCCACAGACGAAGCAAATGAAGATGATTTTAATGAAAATGATGATGTTTCTAGTGATGACGAGAATGTTGATGTATCCGATTGATGTATTTGATTTTATGTAGTTTGTTTTATGAATAAGATAATGTGGGAGTTTGATTTATGAATAAGGTAATGTGAAAGTTTATTTTAACTATGAATAAGGACTTGTGGTTTGGGGTTTGGAATATATTATAAATAAGGTTTGAGGTGAAAGAATAGATTGAGGTTCAAGGGTAGATGGGTTTGGGGTTTGGAATATATGAAGTAGAAGATAAGGAAGATGGGGTTTGGGGTTTCAGATTTTAGGGATTTAAACGTAGTACTCGTTAATTCCTCGTAACATAGCGTGGAACATACGACGAAAGGTAAAATAAATAACGCGGGGCACGCTAATTCCACGTAAGCCAAAATCGTCGTAAGGTTGTCGTAAGGCCACGAGGAGTTTACGACGAAATTAAAAAAAATAAAGAAAGCGGGACACGCTAATTCCACGTAAGCCAAAATCGTCGTAAGGCTACGAGGAGTTTACGACGAAATTAAAAAAAAATAAAGAAAGCGGGGCACGCTAATTCCACGTAAGCCAAAATCATCGTAAACGAGTCATAAACTAACGAGAATATTACGACGAAAATATTAAAAAAACTAAAAAAAAAAAGAGAAGAAAGATTCTTGAATCACATTTGGCGAGACTTACGTAAGTCTCGACCACATGAGTTCCAATATCTTCTTCTCCTCTTTTTTTTTTCCAAAAATTTCTAAATTGGTGAAAAGCGGGACTTGCTACTTCCTCATAGTATAAAAACTAGTAAAAAAAGAAAAAAAGAAAGATACTGGAATTATATGTGGCGAGACTTACGTCTCGTCCACATAAATTCCAAAATCTTCTTCTCTTCTTTTTTGTTTCAAATATTTCTAATTTGAAAAGCATTTTGGTGAGGTGTGTGATTTGATAGAGGGTGTGTTTTGTGAGTTTGTGTGTGGTTTGAGAAGGAAAGTTGTGGGTATTTATAGAAAATATAAGCTCGCTAATTCCTCATAACACATGTGCTCGTTAATTCCACGTAAAGATACTCGTCGTAAAAACGTCGTTAACCAAAACGCGGGTCTTTGTAATTCGTCGTTGTTTCCTCGTAAATGAAAACGCGGACCTCTGTAATTCCTCGTAACTTTACGAGGAAATGACGAGGACAAGTAATCTTATATATATCCCCGAGCGTGCTCGCTCTTTCTTTCCTCTCCACTTCCTCCCTATTTCGTATCAATGGTAAGTCTCTCTAATTCCTCTCTAGTTTGATTAGTTTAGGATAGATTAGGTGGTTAGTATAGGGAATTTAGATAGGTTTACAGATCTTATGTTATTTAGTGTTGATTAGATGTATAATGTTGGGAAGTATATTGTTTACGAAAATTTAAAAAATTAAATTTCTTTCTCAGGTTCGAAAAGGTAGACTTACTGCCCATTACAGAGAGATGTTCGGTGAGCCGGGTAGTCGTTTAGACCCGTCGTCTTCTTCAGCTCCCGGTTCTTCGGGTCAGGAGACTGACCCCGAGACTCAGTATACTCAGAGAGTCTTTGGATCTCCTTCTTCTATTGCACCATCGGTTCCTCACGTGCCTCCCCCGATGGCTCCTCCTCATGTGCCTCCTCCGATGGCACCTCCGATGCCCGCCGAGATTCATCCCGATTTGATGGTGCCTCCGAGTGCTCCTTACTCGCAGTACACCGTAGAGGACATTCTCCGTCTGCCAGGCAGAGAAGGTTTACCAGTCATCGACCCCGACCGACCAGACGGAAATTTGTGGTATGTTTCATTATTTTTTTATTCTTTTTAAATTCTTTTATAACTTTAAAAAATAATTTATATTGTAAATTTGTATTCTCCAGGTTTGGGATTGACGGATGTCTTGCATCGGACGTAACCGACACGATAAAAGGTTACTTCTCCATGGCACATCCGAACTGGAAAAAGACGCCTCACTACGTCGGAAAGACGTGGTTCAAAATTTACGCTGTAAGTTTCTATTAATTAATTATATATCTTTAAATTTTTTCATTATTTATATATATTTTTTTTTCTGAAAAACTAATTATAAATTATTTTTTCCAACAGCAAAAATATAATTGGGCCTTTGGGATCACTGAGAGGGTGAGGAAGAAGTTTATCGCGAAGGCGAAAGTTCGCTTGTTGGACACGGTCTCCAACTGGAAGGGTGACTGGATCGTGAAGGGGTATGAGCGTGGCAAACCCGCTGAGCTCACCACGGATGTCTGGGATGGCCTCATCCGATATTGGCGTCTTCCTGATTCCATTAGAGTCGCACAGTCTTGCTCTAACTCCCGTAACACAGTCGATGAGCACGGAAACGGGCCGATGCTTCACACTACGGGCCAAAAACCCCACGCTGGTGTCCGTTTGGAAATGGTAATTAAATATTTAATTATATTAATTTTTTAGTATATTTTTATATATATTCTCACAACTTTCTTAAATGTTTTTTAGAATTCCCGTCTCTTATGCAACTTTACGAGAGGACCCACAAGAACAAGGCGGGCTGATTTATAGATGGCAAGTCCGAGCAAATTTACAACGATTTGGCTGTTCGGGTTGAAAAACGCCATACCCAGCTGACCCAGCAGTCCACCGATGGATTACCCGTCACCTTATCCACACCTGAAGTGGATAAGCTTTACGAGGAGGTAAATTTTCTAAAATTTTAATTTTTTTAATTATTCATTTAATTTAACTTTAAATTTTTACTAACAAAATTTATTTTTTGTTTTTAAGGTTGTCCCTAAAAAAAAGGGACGGACGTTGGGGATCCGTCAACGATGTTCCGAGAGCGACATCGTCTTATGTTCAGCGACGGGATGATGAAGTCTCTCAGCTGCGTAGGGAATCCGAAGAGCTGCGTAGAGAGTCTACTGAGCTGCGTCACGAGTTGAGCTCGACGCGATCTGCGTTCACAGCTCGTGTGGGTGGAGTCGAGGGCTTCTTGGACGTTGTAGCGGCCACAAATCCGGAATGGGAGACTTTGTTGAGGACCATGTGACAACAAAATCCTATCCCAGGCGAGTCACCAACCGACGACTCACATGCCGAGGCGGATGTAACGGCGAGGAGTGATGAAGTCTACCGGGCGATTAACGACCCTTAGTTCTTTTTAATTTCGGTTCTTGTATTATGAATTCAAAACTTATTTATATATAAAATATTTTGGTTTAATTTTTTTAGAATTTAATTTTATTAATAATTTAAATAATTTAAATTATTTTTTAATTATAATTTTTTATATTTCTGTAAAATAACGAAACGAAGTAAATTCGTAGCTAATTTTGCGACTTCTTTACGTGGAAGCTTAGCGAGGTTTTTACGAGGAAACATTTACAAGGAAATGACGTGGACAATTCACGTGGTCTTTACGAGGAAAGCTATCAAGGTATTTACGTTTACTTTACGAGTATTTACTTTCGAGTTATTTACGTGGCTTTAACGAGGAATGGCTTTCGAGGTATTTACGAGGAAATTTAGCGACGTCCTTACGTGGAAGCTTTACGTGGTCTTTACGACGAAATATTCCTCTTCGCTTTTACGACGAAATTATTTCCTCGCTACGTTACGACGAATTAGCAAGGATATATGCGTTACGACAAACGTATAACGACGAAACGGGTTTCCTCGCTAATTCCTCGTAACACTACTTTTACGACGAAGTCACGAGGAAAACTGTCCTTGTAAAACTTGTGTTTTCTTGTAGTGGATCTTTAATACCAGATTCTTTTTTTTGGCAGTAGACGTTCTTCCAACTCAACACCTCTTTGTTGCTGAAAATTTCCTCACACTTCCCACACCCACCAAAATGTGTCGCCACCTTTGTAGCCAAGTTTCTTGTTGTTTCTTAACACTACTTGCTGCAGAGAAGTTTGAGTGTAGATCTTTGAATGTATTATCTGATTCCCAAGACTTTATCTCACTGCTCAGGAGTTTCTTCGCAGAGTTGAGATTCCCAACCAAATAGAGAAGGAAATACAACGTATCAAAAACCCAAGGCCTTACCTCTCTGGAAGATATCCGACTTTGTAAAGGGAAGTGAGACACATTCAAGCCTTTCTTCAGCTCCAAACAGACATGGCATCTTACTCGCTCGTTGCATCCGCAGGTGAATTGCCATAAGGTGATATGGTTCTCAAACTTGACACCAAAATTCTCTACTCTTACATGGTTAGCAATTCACAAGCGGTTGCCAACGGGAGACAGGATCATAAAATGGAACCCAGCGGCTGTTGTCATCGGTAGAAACCAGAACCATATTTCAGTACGCATTTTTAAAGGAAGTCTGGAGGGGTTTAACGCAAAAACTACTTGGTTCTGCATATAAAACTACGTGGGACCAGCTACTGACTCTCTTGGTGCATCCTAAGTGGGATAAGATGACAAGGTTTTTTCTGTGTTATGTTTTCCAAGCTTCAGTTTATTCAAAGAAACAAAAAGAATCCCGGGGAACAGCTCCGAACGCAGGCAGCCTCATCAGTCACATTGATAAGCTCGTAAGAACAATAATTGCATCAACAAAAGGATCATGTGGAGGAGTGTGCTCTCCAAGTATGGTTTACATCAACATGAAGAACTCAAATTCTCCTTACCTATCTTTCTTCTCATAGTTTACAAAAATTCATAAACTCAACACCATTGTAGCATTCATTGTACAAAGGGTTTTCTTTATTTGAATAAATTTAAATTTCTTTCGAAAACGAATTTTGTTTGTTTGTTGAACAATTTAAGCTTTTCCTTCCAAATTTGTTTGACCAAATATTTTTGTTTGTTTCCTAAAATTCCACCACAACCATCTTATTGTAAAAATTTAAATCATTTAAATGATTGATTTAACATACACCTAAATGATTGATGAGGCTCAAACTAAAGCAGTATATGATGTTTTGAAAACATATGATAAAGTATCTTCAGAAAATCGGCTATAACTTTTGGAAAAAGGTGGCAGAGTCAAAGAAAGTACAGATTAAGGAGACTACAGGTATCATTGATACGATGAAGGTGGGACTGGAAAGTATCTTGGACTTCTGGAATGGTTTAGTGGCTCGAAGGTTGATATGCTGAATTACTTAAAAAGAAAAGATGACAAATCGGTTTCAGGGTTGGTATGGTCGGTTTCTCTCTATGGGAGGGAAGGAGATTTTGCTTAAATCAGTAGCCTTGGCAATGCCGGTTTTTGCGATGTCATGTTTTAAGTTGCCAAAGATGAATTGTTAAAATCGCACCGGTGCAATGACCAATTTTTGGTGGAATGCTCATGAAGGAAAAAATAAGATTAAATGAGTTTATGGGAGAGAATGTGTATGGCGAAATAAAATGGAGGCCTTGGGTTTAAGGACCTGGAAAAACAGGGATGGAGGTTAATAATGGAACCAGAATCTCTCTGTGCGAGGGTTCTTCGGAGTCAGTATTATCCCAATGGTTTTTTCCTGTCTGCAACTCTAGGATCTAGGCCCTCATATGCTTGGAGAAACATCCTGTTTGGTCTAGAGCTTCTCTGTAGGGGCTGCGAAGAACAGTAGGATCGGATGAGAGAATTAATGTTTGGTTGGAGAAATAGATTTTTGATACAGAGCCAAAAGCGCCAATGAGGAAACCGATTTTGTTCAATGTGGATTTGAGGGTCTGTGATCTTATTAACCCTCAAACAAGAACCTGGGATAGAGGGACACTAGAGGAGAATTTTCCCCCGATATAGCTCATTTTGAAGCTGAAACTGGCTACATATGATGTGGATTCCTATGAATGGGTTCATAACAAGTGGGGAGCGTATACTGTTAGGTCATGCTATTGACTTGCGTGTAATTTAGACCACTCGGAGGCTCGGAGAGAAGCTTTGGCTCGACCGACAGTGAATGATTTGAAAAGGTTGGTGTAGAAGGTGAACACTGCTCCAAAGATAAAGATTTTGTAACAACCTGACCGCCCATAGTTGATGGGCCACACACGTCTGCTCTCTTGGTCCGTGGGCTCCATCCTATGGGCCACACACGTCTGCTCTCTCGGTCCGTGGACTCCATCCCATCTGATGGATGGTGCTTTATTTTTTTCAAAGGCTTGAAAGTCTTGTTTACTGACCTTGCAATCACCATATGACATTTCCCCGTGATTTGGCCCCACTCGCACGATATTGAGAATCACTTTTCGGTAGGTCACCCATCCTTTTACTTCTCCAGCTCAAGCACACTTAACCATGGAGTTCTAAATGAATGTGTCACCGAAAAGGTAAGTGCACTTTGGTGACATATGTAGCCAAATCAATTCTCTTAAACCTTTCTTATATACCACAAATCGGGATGTGACAGATTTTTCTTTGGAAAGACTTATCGAATTCTCTTAGTGTGGATGGGGAACAAAGGATGCGAGAGAAAGTTGTTAGTAAGTGTCATAGGTGCTGAAGGGAAGGTGAATCCATCAATCATGTGCTGTTTGCTTGCCTAGTTGCTTGTTTGGTTTGAGCATAGTTGGGTTTTCCTTTTCCTCTGAATGGGTTCGAGAATAGGAATCTCTTGGAAATTTTTGATTATTTGTTGAGGATGACCAAGAATACCAATATGCCTGAGAATATTACTCTTCTTTTCCCATGGATCTTTTGGATTATCTGGGAAAATAGGAACACTTTCTGTTTCAAAGGAAGGGAGTTTATAGCAGATGAAACTATTGAAAAAATTGTGGATGATGCTCGGCAGTGATTTGAAGCTCATCTAGCTGCTAATGAAGAGTTAGTCATGACCAGGAGGCGGATTGGTTTTTGTGCGACGTGGAGAGTACCGGTTGCAGGTTCTGTAAAATGAAATATTGGAGTTTCTTGGCCCGAACGGCATGGGTTGTACGAAACTACAAAGGTGAGGTTTTATTGTATAGTAGACAAGCCGTTAGTGGTATTACTTCCTTTGTGGAGGCAAAAATTATTGGCTTAGTGTGGGCAGTGGAGAGTATAGGGTCACATCACTTGAACAAGGTTATTTTCAAAACTGAAGCGAAGGAACTGGTTGGAGCAGTGGAAGATCAAATGCCTGGCCATCTTTTCGTGTTTATGGGACTGAGATTCGTTGAGCTTTAGATGGATGTGATGAGTGGGAGCTGGAGTTTATTCCTCGAAATGATTCCTAGAAATGCCAATAAATGTGCTTCTCTGATTGCTTAAAGATTAACAAAAGAACATAGATTTCAGTCTTATGTTGCATCAAGTGCGTCTTTCTGGTTGACGAATCTGTTTGAAGAAGAGAGGAGTGGAGTCGGGGAAGGGTAGTTGTGGTGTCCGATTTTGGTATTATGTTTGTGGATATCGTAAGGCTCAATTCGGCTTGGTGTCTATTTTGAGATTGCAGTTGTGTTTTGTTTTTGCTTTTTATTATTTGGTGCTAGAGGCCTTGTGTTTTTTCGTTTTCTTTTTAATAATATTACATTATTTACTGAAAAAACATACATCTAATGTTGGTTTAGATTAGTATTATTTGTTTACGGACTTTTAGTGATACAAAGTGTTGGCAGCTAGATAAATAAAAATATAAAACAATTGGTTAAAAAATAAAGGATATTAATATTAAATTTAGATATTGTAAATTGAATTATATAAATATATTTTTGATTTATATTCACTAACCAGTATAATAATTTCTGTTAAAAGAAATTTTAACTAATTAATACATTCTCAATAAGTTTTAACCATTAATATATATATATATATATATATATATATCAATTAAACAATTTTTTTTAAAAAAATATTAATTTTCCTAAAAAGAAAAAAATATTTCAGAAAATTATATCTTTCTTCTAAGAACGTAATATTACTATTAGTTATATTAAATTAATACGATTTATTTTTATAATTGTAAGAATATATTTTTGATAATTTTATAGTTATATAATGTTTTAATTTATCATTGATTCGCATTTTCATATGTTAGTCAACTATTCATAAGTATGTTGCAAAAATGCCCTCATTTTAACCTGAGTTGTGTAAATCATTTAGTAACGTTTGAAACACAACCACACGCTTCCGCAGATTTTTGCGCCTACTGAATTTAAACCAGCCAGACCCTTATAACACATTTTATAGACAATAAAAGCATATTAGACACAAATTTGTGCATTATTCACAAAGCATAAAGAAGACTACTAAATTCGAGAGCTACTTTTGGTTCATTCCTATATAAATATATTTACTGTAAAGAACATGGGCAGAAAGAGTAGAGATTAGAGCTTTCTTCATCTTAGTTTTTCCTTTTCAGTTTTTGATCCTAATGGAGTATTTGCATAAACTCTAAGCGATGGACTCTTGATTTAGTCTAATAAAATTCTTGGGGCTGCTTTGGTTTCAGACTTTTATCTTAAATAGACCAAATTGACAAAAAATATTCTACCATATCCAAAATTATTCTACATGGACCAATGAGTTAGAAGTTACAATATTACCCTTAATGAAAGATGATATGAGTCATTTGATTATATGTTATTTGTTAAAATCAGAACCATCAGATCTTAGAGAAAAAATGATATTTATGAAAATACCATTAATAAATCATCAGTCATAACCGTCAGATTATCTCATCTATCTTTTAATCATGGCCACACGATTTCACCCATCTTTCTCTTCTCTCATTAATCGCAACCACATGATCAATTCTTCTTTCTTCAGTAACATCTACACAATTTTTCTTATTTTTTTTTCATGCGACTAGGTACAACTAGTATAACTGGTACAACTAGTATAACTCCTATAACTAAACATGTTAAGAAATAGTATAATTGGTATAACTGGTATATAAATGTTATAATTCATGTATAATATACAACTATTATAATTTACACGTCTAGTAAATCATGTACATATCAAATAAATAGAAAATATCCTAATTGGTATATGATGAAAAAAAATCATTTATTTTATTTGAGATATTTGAAATTTTTGTTAAATTATTACATTACACTCTTAATTTTACATTATATACTTTAAAGGTTTGTTAACTATAATAGCCATATTATTATGATAAAAAAAACATCAAACATATTTTTACATATAAACAACTAGTATAATTGTTTATTATATATTAGACGAGTATGACTGGTATAACTTGTACAACTTTGACATTTCAGAAATGACAAAAATCGTTTGCTTTTGCCGCTGCAATCTACTTGATTAACCGCCTGCCAACTCCCAATCTTGACTACGACTCGCCCTATCAGAGATTGTTCAAGAAAGCTCCTAACTACACAAGACTTCAAGTCTTCGGCTGTAGGTGTTTTCCCTGGTTGAGACCATACACAAAGCATAAGTTGGAAGATCGCTCAAAGGTGTGTGTGTTTCTCGGTTACTCTACAAGTCAAAGTGCATACCTGTGTCTTCATGAGCCAACCGGAAGAATATACACCTCTCGGCATGTCACATTTGAAGAGACCATCTTTCCGTTCTCCGATGCATCATTGAATCGAGACCAAACTGTCTCCGTCGAAGAATTAGATCCGGTTTCAGATCAGTCTCCACATGTCTCTCAGGTTCCACTTCAGACTCCCCCGGTCCCCTCCCCGTACTTGGATCCTCACCCGTCATCACCACCGGTCGCATCGTCTCCGGTCTCGCCACAACAATCTCAGGTATCGTCTTCTTCATCTCAAACTCATTCTTCTTCCACCTCAGACTCTGAGCCCACTGCTCCAAATCAAAATGGGCCGACACCCACGGCCCAGCAAAACCACCAAATAAATGAAACCCAACCTCTTTGTACAACTCAGCCCATACCTCATCTCCAAACCCAAAATTTACAGCCCAATGAACAACCAAATCAGTAACCGATAAATTCCCAAATCACCCAGAACCAACAAAATCCGTCAATCCGCGCTACTACAGAAAAAAATCAAAATCGACATCCTATGCTGACAAGAGCTAAGAACCATATCGTGAAACCAAATTCGAAGTTCCGCTTAACTGTCTCAAGACAGTCTCGAACTCCAGAACCACAGACTGTTGCTCAGGCTCTCAAAGACGAACGATGGCGAAAGGCGATGTCAACGGAGTATGACGCTCAAATTCACTATCAGACATGGGAATTGGTTCCACCTAATCCCTCACAGAATCTAATGAGTTGTCGCTGGATATACACCATGAAATACCTCGCGAATGGAGAAGAAGAGCGACCCAAGGCTCGTCTTGTCGGTCGGGGCAACACTCAACAACACGGTATTGATTATGGTGAGACGTTCAGTCCCGTAATTAAATCCATGACCATACGTTTGGTTCTCAATACTGTAGTTAACAGAGGATGGCAGATCAAGCAACTCGATGTGAATAACGCGTTTCTTCAAAGAGAACTTCAAGAAGAAGTGTACATGACCGAACCTCCGGGTTTTGTGGATAGTGATCGTCCAGCTCATGTGTGTCGCCTCAAGAAACCCATTTACGGCTTGAAGCAAGCTCCGCGCGCCTGGTATATGTCTCTCAAACAACATTTGCTTGAGATTGGTTTTGAGAATTCCTTGGCAGGCACGTCTTTGTTCACGCACAAGTATGTCTCTCATCAAACGTATGTACTAGTTTACGTTGACGATATTGTGGTTACTGGAAGTGATTCTTGACATGTGGACTCTGTCCTTATGTCTTTGGCTCAACGATTCTCCATCAAAGACCCAATCGATTTGCATTACTTCTTAGGCATTGAAGTCACATGATCTCAGAAAGGGTTACATCTGATGCAGCATCGGTACATACTCGATTTGCTCACAAGGACCAACATGGTAGAGGCAAAACCGGTCTCGACCCCGATGCAGACTACTTCAAAGCTTACTCTTCATGACAGTTCTCTCCTAGCTGATGCGACCCAATACAAATTGATAGTCGGCAGTTTGCAATATCTTGCTTTCACCAGACCGGACATTTCTTTTGCTGTGAATCAATTGTCCCAATTCATGCATCAACCCACATAGTCTCATTGGCAAGCAGCAAAGCGAGTCTTACGATATCTAGCAGGCAGAGCAAGTCATGGCATCTACATGAAGGTCGGATCACCCCTTACACTTCATGCTTTAACAGACGCAGACTGGACAGGGGACAGTGATGATTACGTCTCGACCAATGCGTACATGATTTACCTTGGATCTACGCCGGCTTCCTGGTCCTCGAAGAAGCAAAATGGCGTGGCAAGGTCTTCAACAGAAGCATAATACATAGCAGTTGCAAATACATCATCAAAGGTCCGTTGGCTATGCTCCTTGCTCCAGGAGCTAGGTGTGCCCATTCCAGTTTCTCCAGTAATATATTGTGATAACATTGGGGCCACTTACTTGTGTGCGAATCCTGTTTTCCATTCAAGAATGAAGCATATTGCTATCGATTATCACTTCATCAGGAATATGATCCAGCTAGGAATGGTGTGCATATCACATATCTCCAACAAAGATCAATTGGCCGATGCTCTCACGAAACCTCTTAATCGCCAGCAGTTCCTTATAGCTACATCCAAGATTGGAGTTACAAGAATACCTCCATCTTGAGGGGGTGTATAGAGGATCATATGTATATATGGAAAAAATTATTATGTAAATGATATTAACCTAGATTAGGACCCTTAGTTAGCTACATATTGTACTTGACCATCTTCTAATAAGAACTACATTCCATAATCTACAAACTATCTTATGGCTTGATGTATTGTTCGCTTGGAGTACATATTACTTGAGCTTTGTTTTTTTTTTTCTTCATTTCCACTGTTCTTTAGAAATTTTTAATTTTTTTTAAATATATATTATTTTTTATGATTAATAAATTTAACATTTCATGAAAATATATTATAAAAATACATGTCATAAAATGCAAAAGCCGGAATTAGAAATGGTTGACCAACTTGATCTTCCACACAATGGCTCACCAATATGATCTCGTGTTACTTTGCCGCTCAAACTTTTTCATCCCCAACCAAGCATTTGTTAAGAATCCTCGGCCAAACATGATTGACATATGGTATTCAATCCAGGAATTTAATAGATTTTGAGAGAATTCATAAATAATAATTTTTGTAGTAGTTTAAAAAATTCGCTGATATTTTAATACATTTACATAATTCTCATGTTTATTTTTTTTTAAGAATTTTAAAGGAATGCACATGAATTAGAAACACATCTGGAAACATATGGTACAACACCCGAAAGTGTTGAGAATCTTTACTTAATACCTTCTGTATGCATCGTTCTCCGAGCATTGTGACTGGTCGGCGAAGGAGGCGTTGGGTTCTATAGAATGTTAACCTAGGAGACGCTTTTTCTAGAAACCATCACCACCATAAGAAATATGCTCGCATCAAAATCATCATTTTTTGTTTCTTCGATATCCGTCATGATGTCTCCCTCTTTGCGAAAATTTTGATTCACGAAAAGGAAACCTATCAAGTTTGTTGTCCGTGTGTTTTGTTTAGTTTTGTTTAGAAAAACTGAAAGTTTGTTGTCGGTGTGTTTTGTTTAATTTTGTCTTTTGACTTTGATACACGTGTTATATATAAAGCTCGTAAGTTAAGTTTAAAGCTTTTGTGTAGGTACTATTTTGTAGGGATATTATGTCATTGTTGACTAAATCAAACAACATATTAAAGGTTTTAAAAATATATAAATTTGAATTTGGAAGTTTGTTGTATGATATTTGTCCACTACAACAAAATTCTATTTTCATGTGAGTCTGATATTGTTGACAACAACAAAGACGTGATAGAAGCTTATTAGGTTATTGCATGCTCTTAACTCGAATCTGTTTGGGAAGAAGTATCCGATCGTGCTGAACGATATCTGGGAGGATAGCGAATTCTCTTCGTAAAAGTAAGGAATTGGTTCTTTACATTTTTACATACTTTTTTCATTAAATTCTTTCTAAATAACATTACTACAAAATCTACCAAATATTGAATAACACTAGAATTTAAAGAAATTAGAAAATTGATTACGAACCTTTAATCCAATAACACAAGATTTTTAAAGAATTGATGAAATCCTTAATTGAATAACACTAGAATTTAATGGAAACTATAATTCCTTCAAATTCCATCAAACTTCTAGATCCAATACCCCTAGAGAAAACAATTTTTTTTTCATTCAAACACACAATTTTCCTTGAAAACAATCATTATAAAAATGTTTTGTGACGTTTCAAACTCTTGATTCAAAATTTGTTTATTTTATATGGCTGATTATATATTTGTCTTCGGTTGTTTCCCGAGTTGGTTTTGTTCCGGTTCGTTGGGATTTGTTTCTTGATCCTTTGAACAGCATAGCAATTTCTCAACAATAAGCAATTGATTTGATTTGAATTTGGATGATAATAAAACACTGATACCTGTACAAACTATTATATGACATGGTTTGGTAATTCTTTTTTTTTATTTTATAGATGCACACCAAGATTTCTTATTTTAAAAGGTTTAAGGTAAGTTTCTCAATATAAGTATATTTTGTATAGAAATTTACCAAAATATAAATAGAATTTGTGTTGGGTGAACTAACAATAAATATGCATTTCCTAGTTTTTTTTTTCAAAATTTAAAATTAAATAATATTTAAAATATAAAAATATATATTATGTTTAAAAAAAAAAAGTTAAACTATTAAATATGAACATGTGTTATTTGAATATTTTATTATGCTTTTCCCCTTTCTTTGGTTGTTGAAAATATAATCAAGAAACTTATTATTGTCTTAAATCACTGAGATGACATCCATGTTCTAGTTGAAACCATTAAATAGCAAACAAACAAAATCATTGACTCATTGGAGTATTGACTTACTCCTATATCACTAAATAATGTAACTGATTTAAAATAAAATATTTTAGTTTCAGAAAATTTATGTGGATAGCATAACTAGCAGCTTCTATCTTTTAGGAATGTTTTTCTTTCAAAAGTGAGAATTTATATTTGTTACTTTTTTGTAAATGAGAATTTATATTTATCTTTAAAATTTAAAATTTAAAGTTACAATACAATGTTTTAGTTAAAGTTTCCAAAACATACGTTCTATCCTTTCAACGAACTCATTCCCTCCTTACAAATGTTAGGAGAAACATATTTACTTTTCCATTGAGAAGAAGAAGAGGAAGAACCCTTCCTGAAAAAGAAAAAAAAGAACTGTTGAAGAAATGGCCAGGCCCGCCCAGTGTCCTCCTTTCGACTTCTCGGCGAAATATTACCATGGTGGCGGAAGCGAATGCGAGAGGCAGAAAAACTTCTTCGACGATTCGACGAGGCTTGATCAAAGTGTTGGCTACGCCGTCATTCTCGGTTTTGGTGCTTTCTTTGCCGTCTTCACATCTTTTCTGGTTAGTTTTCGTTTAGCATAACTTAAAATTATCATGAAAAAAAAAAACCAGATCTCTCTTTTGCCAAAAAAGAAGAAAAAACATATCTCTCTTCTTCAGAACGAAAACAAACGGTAGTACTTTTCAAATTAAGCTCACATACGGACGTTAATAAGGATATTTTAATTACAAAATTAACTTTTATATTAACGGATCATTTAGAAAACCATCATTCGAAGTCTCTCAATAGATCTTTTATAAAAAGTTACAAAACAGATCTTTTATTAATAAAAATAAAAATAATGAAAGTGATTTAAAATATTTTTTTCCAAATTGTTGAGAATTAATTTTAATATGAGAGACTATGAGATTTGAGAAACTCTTATGTGGACCACATGTATTTTTAAAACTATTAGTAAATCAAGTACATCATAGTTTAAATATCAATTTATTAATTTCCATGTTGATGTTTTTTATTTCTTATAATCAGAAAATATTTATCTCTATTAAGTTTCATTAGGTATAAATTGTATATGATATTCATATTATTTTATAATTAATATTAGTTAATATTAATATATAAGTTTATAAGAAGTTTATGTAGATATTTTATCAATGAACGAAAAATAAATATTTTATTTAAAATAAATATTGTCTTATTGAACTATTAATAATATTTTGTATATATAAAATTTTGATATAGCGATTTTTCTGTCGAATATATATGCGGATTCGGCGGCCGTGCATAATTTAAAAATGACTTTTATGCAGAATTGTCTCAAATAATAGGCTTTCTAAAGGTGTGCTATGTTACCAAAAAATGACCAGTGTTATATATTCATTTTTATTAGTAAAACTAGTTTGTCAATCGAATCAACTTTGCAAATTTGAATATACTACTTTCAAATGTTCAAAAATGGGTTGATTCGTTGCCATATTCGAAAAAAAAATCTGGATAACAAAAATGTATGGACAGAACAAATTTTATTCATTTGATAATTATCCGAAACCAAAAACAAGAGCCTAGTAATAAGGAAATTGATCAAGGTTTGCCGACTGAGTGCGACAGTTCACTGATACTAATAAAGTTTGGATATTTTTTCTGGGTACACTATGATAATTTTTTTTGTAAAAGAAAATGAATTAAAGTCCTCAAAACACTATGATAATTTCTGAATAATGAATGAAGGTTTGGTTAGAAAAACGATATGTTGGGGCTCGACACACCTCTGAATGGTTCAATACAGCCGGAAGAAACGTCAAGACAGGACTTATTGCAAGCGTTATCGTATCACAGGTTATATAAGATATTAAATTAATATAATAGAATATATATTTTTCGCTTTAAATTGGGTTACAAATTATTGACTTATTTGCGCTGGTCGACGGGTGAAAACTGAAAAGTGGACATGGGCTGCGACGATACTGCAAAGTTCAAACGTAGCATGGAAGTATGGTGTTAGTGGACCGTTCTGGTACGCTAGTGGAGCCTCCATACAGGTTAATACAAAAAAACAAAACTATATAATACATTTATACAATTTTAACAATATGGTTTAGTTTCTATATGCATTTTGACTCTTGTGAATGATCGATTATGAGCAAAACAGGTACTCTTGTTCGGTGTGATGGCGATTGAGATAAAAAGAAAAGCTCCTAATGCTCACACGGTCTGCGAAATCGTGAAGGCTCGGTACATAACTAAAACTAAATCTGGTTTTATTTTATAGCTTGTTAATAGCCGGACAAAAGACTAGTCACGGTTTATTTATGATTTAGAAATATACTTTTGAGGGATGTTTATAGTTTATAGTTCTTTTTTTCATGTTTTTGATAAGATTAGTTGGGGAACCGCAACACATATAGTGTTCTTGGTATTTTGTCTGACGACAAACGTGGTAGTGACGGCAATGCTTTTGCTCGGTGGGTCGGCCGTGGTCAATGCCCTCACTGGAGTAAATATATACGCCGCAAGCTTCCTCATTCCTGTAGGCGTCGTTGTCTATACTTTGGCAGGAGGACTTAAAGCTACTTTCCTCGCAAGCTATGTTCATTCTGTCATAGGTATCTAATTTATTTCTAATATATATATATTGATATATGTATCTTCAAAGCTCGAAATAAAATTACGCAAAACTACCAACCGGTTAACATATAAAAATATTTATTTGAAGTGTTCAATATATTGAGGCGATTTTTTTGGAAACTAATAAATTAAAAAAATGAGGTTTAATCCGACTAATCTATTTCTTATAAAAAATCAAAATAAATTGAAAAGATTCCAATTAAGTGAAACTAAATATATACTAGATTTTGATGCGCGTTTGGAAAGCGCGTGGTTGTTGGATTATATTATAATACAAAATTTTATTATATCGAAAAACATAATTTTTAACAGCTATATAATCTACAAATTAGTTTATTTGAAATTTTATATGTACACTTTTACGTAATTTTATTTTCGACATGAAAATTATATCCGGATCAAAAAAACAAACCGAACCGACCCAAAATTATAGGTTTAGTTCAGGTCCAGAGAAGATAACCTATTGGGTTTTTTTTTACATGCAAGTCTTTGTTTGAGTCCGGGTCCTACCCTAGACCCGATCATAAATATGTATTTATTAGGTATATTTGGATATTCTGAATATGTTTCCGGTGTTATGGATATTGTTTTTAAGTTTTTGGTTTACGATTAGAGTTTTGATTTCAGGTAAATTTTTCAAATTAAAAAAAATTGGGTATTTGGATAAAATTTTGGGTATTTTTCAGTTCATCGTGTCAGATTTTGAATAAGATTTTAAATCTTTAGGTATTTGAATTTTTTTGGTATTTGTTTGGAGTTTCAAATACTTTTCGTGTTTCAGATATTTTTCAGATTTTTCATATATTTTAAATTCTTTTAGGATCTTAAATACCCGAACAGATGTGAACCCATTACGTCCATATCAGGTCCAACAACCTTTTGATATAGATTTTTAACGTTATTGTACAAAAACATGGCTGATGAAATATTTTTTTGAGTAAAGGTATCATAAGAAATAATATTAAGATCTGTTAAAAATATTTAAAATATTGTATGTTTAGAGTGATTAATGTATTATCAGAAAAATAATAAATAGTTATACATAACTCCAACAACTTTTTTATATCTAATATATTAAAACAGAGGTCATAACTTTATTTCATGTGTGATTTTTTTTAGTTTGGACCATTCTTAGAAAATATTATATTTTACATAAGTTCATTATTATATCTTTTAATATATTTATATTTTTATTTGAAATACAAATGAATATATTTAAAATCTTCTAACAAAATCTTTTTAAAATCTTCTTAGAATCTTTTTAAATTTACTTTCAAAAATTAGTTAGTTTTAATTTAAATTATCATAAAATATAATTAGAAATTAAAATTGAATATAGTTTTGGTTTATATACGAAAAATTAAATAAAATGAAATTAATTAATTACAGAAATACATTTACTAATAATTTTTAAAGATTTTGTTAGAAATAAATATTTATTTCTATTTTAATTTTTTCAAATTTGTTTTCCAATAAAATAAAAATCATGATTTTTTGATGAGTGATATTTTTTATTTAAATAAAAATAAATGATATCACTAATGATAATATATATAATATTTTTAACTACTTTAATCATAATATATTTTATATCTTTTAATTTTTTTTAAAAAGATTTAAAATTCTAACAAATCTCTTGAAAAAGATTATAATAAGATCTTAATTGTCATAAATTGGATATAAATATTTTCAACTAATTTTGTAATTAGTAATGAAATTTTACTAAAAGAATAAAATTATATCCTATTTTATCAATTTTATAATAATATCTATCATTTTAAAATAAAAATGTTATATTGAACAAAATATGATAAAATTATTTTAAATTGATAAGTTAACATATTTTATTGTCATAAATATATAATATTTATGCTAAAAATATAATATGTTGGTAGAACGGGTTAATATTAGTAAACTATATAATACATGTATAAAAATTTAACTTATCTTAAACTTTTTAATATACAGTAATTTATCATACAAAATTAATAAACATTAAAAAATTACTAAAAAAATCTAGCGATTTGAATTACGGATCATGATTATAATAAATTAAATACAAAATTGTTTTCATATATGTTGTTTCATGCATTAAAAAATTTAGTTTAACAATCAAATGCAAATTCAGTATGACAAATATATAATAAGCAACATATATATGTGATGATTTTAATTTACAGCATGAAAACTATAAAATTATTATATTTGGCATAATTATACAAACATTTAAATATGTGAGTAACATTAAAAATAGATAATAATTATGTAAAACAAATATATATATATGTATATATAAATGTGAATATATACCTGCACGGTTGTGCGGGTGAAAATCTAGTTAGATTTTTTAAAACTCTTTCCTTTTTAATAGTATTGATTCGTTTTAAGTGAAAAGTATATAATAATATAATATCTAAACAAATAATTTTCAAAATATTGAATAATCAATACTGATATCGTGAAGTCAGTTTAGCTTTAATAGAACCAATGAATTTCTTCATTTTTGTGAAGGTAACATAAATATTCAGAAAAATTATTTTTAAATATGAAAATATTATCAAATTATAGACGGTTGAAAGTTTAGTATATGATATGATAATTTTAGTGAAAAAGTTTATATATGATATGATTACTTTATTATAAACGAAAGAAGAAGTTAGAATTTACACATATATGTCTTGTAATTTATCTTGCTTTAAATCATATATTATATGATAAAAGTGATAATATAAAACATTACTTTCAATGCTTTTACGGCTAAAAATTAAAATGATAAATATAGTAATAGTAATGATTAGGATTTAGGAGTAAGATTTAAATAAATAAAAGAATTGACTAAATTATTGTTAGAGAAATATATGGTAATATATTGTTAGTATAAATTTAAGGTAAGACCAATAAATAATAAATTAAATCAAAGGGTCTAAACAACTTTTATAAGTAGATTTTTTTAGACTCCTTCCCTTATAGTATTGATATTGTAACTAATTAAATTATATTTGTTTGACTGATTGTAGCAACCTATGATTTGAACTCATTATTTTATAGTGCACCGTATCCGTATGTTTTTGGAGTTTAGTTTTGTTAATTATAGAATTATAAATATAAGAGTATCTGGTCATATACCAGTACGTAAATATATTATAAGATTTGTCTTTTTTTGTTTCTAAAGTTTACTAATGGTTTCGTTTGTTCATATATTTGCAAGACTAGTACGCTAATGGTGTTCTATCCTAAGTTCCTAACGCAAAATCAGAGAGACCCTTACATTACCATCTTTGCTTGGTTCGTTTGATTTCAGTTCACGTGGTTTTAGTCATCTTTGTATATCTGGTCTACACTTTGAGTAGTGAGCTTGGGAGTCCATCTGTGGTCTATGACCGGTTAATAGATATGGCCGCTAAGTCAAGGACATGCGCGGAGCCACACTCACACATCGGCCAATCTTGCGGTCCTGTCAACGGCAACTACAGAGGCTCTTATGTCACCATGTTGAGCTCTGGTGGTGCTGTCTTCGGTCTGATCAACATTGTCGGAAACTTCGGCACTGTCTTCGTAGACAATGTGAGATTATTTTCAATGAAGTTTTTCCTTGTTTTTAATTCGAACTATATTTCCGAGTTTGAATATGAGTTATGAGATCATATCAGCACTATTACAGACCAGTAGATTACAACTTACAAGAACTAGTTTATTTTACTAAAACCTTTGAACAAATTATTAATATATCTGTCAAATGACGAATTCTTAAAAATTAAAAAATCGAGATTTAATCATCTATCTACTAAATGATAAAAACAATAAAAATACATTTGATAGATGATAAATTTCTAAAACTAGAAACAAAAGAAATAACTAATTATATGGGTAGCTAATATGTTTTTCTTTTTTGGTGTAAAATAATATGTTTTTCTTTTAACTGGAAAATGTAACTTTGAATAAATATAAATTGGTAAACACATGCGGAATCGCATTAACATATCATCATTATGTTATTTGTTTTTGTAGGGTTATTGGGTGAGTGCAATAGCTGCTAGACCTTCAGCAACTCACAAGGGGTATTTGCTTGGTGGACTCGTGTGGTTCGCTGTGCCATTCTCTTTAGCAACCTCGTTAGGCCTCGGCGCACTTGCCCTCGACTTGCCTATAACCAAAGATGAGGCTGATCGAGGTCTAGTACCGCCTGCTACTGCCATTGCTCTCATGGGTAAAACAGGATCCATGCTTCTTCTCACTATGCTTTTCATGTAAGTACAATAGTCTTTCCATATTATATAAATTTACATTACAGCAAAAATTATTTGGTTCACTTTAATGAATCTTCTGCATGATTACTTCAATCTGTTTATTGTTCTCTTATTTCGGTTAAATCAAACCTAACAATTTCTCCTTTTTGGCTCATCAATTTAACCTAATACTTAGTAAAAATAAAGTATATTTTTCGGATTAACTCAGTCTGATTCCGTTTAGGTTTGTTTACTTTATTGTCCACATAACCGATCAATTTGATCCGTTTTTGTTCAATTAATACAATAATAGTATTGATTCACCCTGTTCCAATAAGCACCACTATATTGTTTACGATGAGTTCCGATCTCGGTTTCTTCTTAGGCAAGAAACCAACTTCACATACAAAAAAAATTGCTCATCAGAATCATGATCGTTACGCTCTTTGTTTATATACAGGGCCGTAACATCTGCTGGTTCTTCTGAGCTAATCGCGGTCTCATCCCTTTTCACTTACGACATCTACCGAACATACATAAACCCTAAAGCAACCGGTAAACAGATATTGAGAGTCTCAAGATCCGGGGTTCTCGGATTCGGGTGTCTCATGGGGATCCTTGCAGTGATCTTGAACAAAGTTGGGGTTTCACTCGCATGGATGTATCTCGCAATGGGAGTTCTCATCGGCTCTGCCGTTATTCCCATCGCGTTCATGCTTTTGTGGAGAAAAGCTAATGCAATTGGTGCGATTCTTGGGTCGATCTCTGGCTGTGTTCTTGGGATCGTTACTTGGTTATCAACCGCAAAGATACAATACGGACGCGTTGATCTTGATACCACAGGGAGAAATGCTCCGATGTTAGCTGGCAACCTCGTTGCGATTCTAACAGGTCAGGACTCCTATTTTTTTCTATTAGTTTCTTTAATAGTCATTTAAAGATTTTTGATAGCATTTTTTTTTGGATTGGTTTGGTCCGTATGTGTAAATATATAGGAGGATTGATCCATGCGGTGTGCAGTCTAGTCCAGCCACAGAATTATGATTGGTCGACGACAAGAGAGATCAAATTGGTGGAAGATGGGGCTTCAGGGGACGTAAATGATGTTCCTTTGGAGGAGCTAAGAGAAGAGAAGCTGAAAAGAGCCAAAGCTTGGATTGTTAGATGGGGTCTTGTCTTCACTCTCGTCATTGTTGTTATCTGGCCAGTTCTCTCCCTCCCAGCCCGTAAGTCTTCGCCATATAAATCAAAATCCATATTGTTATCTTATTTAAACTTAAGCTTTGATTAAAAAGTTTGACATTAGCATAACATAAATATATTTTAAAATATCGATAAATTTCAAACCTTTGAAAGACATTTTTTTATAAAATGAGTGATGTTAATACTAATCAAAAGTACTAACTCCTTAACTTTCTTTAGAACAAATTATCTAATTTTTATCCCTTAAAACATTTTGTTCGAAAGTATACAGTATTAATTATAAACCTTAATCATGAAGATTAATCAAATACTCGAAATATTGCAGGTGTATTTAGCAGAGGATATTTCTGGTTCTGGGCAATTGTGGCTATAGCTTGGGGAACAATAGGATCAGTTGTGATAGTTGGTTTGCCTTTGATCGAAAGCTGGGGAACGATCAAGAGCGTTTGTATGGGACTGTTCACTAACGATAGGTTAATGGACAAGCTTGATGACTTGAACCATAGGTTACGAGCTTTAACCCTGGCTGTACCGGAAGCTGAGAGGATTTATTTGCTCGAACTCGAGAAGACAAAGAAAACCGATGAAGAAAGATCAATATAAGTAAAAGAAATTGCGATTTTTTTCCTTCTTCTTTTCGTTTAGATGCTTTTGCTTGCTCATGTGTTCTTGTTTGTGTGAAATCATATCTGAACTAATTCCTATTGTATATTGATCAATGATCATCTCTGACAAGTGTAGGCATATTAAATCAATCTATTTTTGTTCATCTAAAATTGATTTTGATAACATTATATATTAGAGGGCAACATAATTTTTTTGCGATTTCTATTTAGTTACAAAAAATAAGGAAATTTTTTGCAATGGTATAGTAAGGTATCTTGAAGAGACAAACAAACATGAGAATCTAGGGTTTTCTAAAACGGCCTCCCTTCTTCGACACCTGGTGAAAATAAAAACTTGAGACTTCTATTCAAATCCTACTCACGATGAAAGATTCCACTCAAATCTATTAAAAGAATCCTAATTACAGTTATTTTCAATTCCACTAAACTTCCAAAACCAATAACACCCTCTAAAAGAAAATACTAGGAATCAGAGGGAATATATATTTTAGAAATTTTTGAGATTTCTCTAATAATTTAGGAGAAGCAAGCTGTATTGGATTGAATACTAGAATACTAGTAATACTAAGATAAGATCACATGCGTCTTGCGCAGGGTAAATTTATATGAAAATTATTTAAAAAATATCGTATGAAAAATAAAATTTATATTATTGATCGAATTAATATTTTTGGCCATTAAATAATTTTTTAATTTTTTTTTTGTTAATTACATAATATGTTTATTAATGAACCAATCCCATTTTTAAAAATATTTTAGGTCAAAAAATTATTTATCGCATAAAAATCTAACGTTTAGGCCGAAGAATCTCATGTCTACTATTTGGTTACAATGAAACTATGCCAGCTCGGTTTTATATCATGATTTAGCAATTTAAAAATTAATTATGGTTATGAAAATATGTTCACGTGTCAATCCTATCTATCTATCTATCTTCGATATTTTTTTTTTTGTGTCATTTTGGTTATTGCTCGATATAAATATTGATTTTTGAGTTTATTCTCTTTTCTTTCTTTTATTTTGGCCTGAGATTTAGAAAATGTTTAAGATTCAAAATATCAAATAGATACATACTTAGGGTAAGATCTGAATCTTGTGCAGAATAAATATTTTATAATATTTTATATTTCTTACTTATTTTATATTTTTCTGCATATTATGAAATAATAAAATAATAATTATATATTAAACAACTAAAAAATTAGTTAATATTATGTAATAAATTGGCTTGCACATATAAATCAAATGACCGCTCTTGTTTATTTGCAATCATTTTAGGATAAGTAAATCAAAACAATCAATCTTATTTATCTTATATGATATATAATTAAATTTAAACGATAGGAAGTATATATCTATTAACATAAACACCTATTAAAATAAAATTATTTATTTATATGATTTTATTATCATTATATCTTATTATAGAAAAAAATTTAAACATTGATCACAAAAATTTTATGTGAGACTTTTAACAGTTTTCGTAATTTATTTCGTTTTGAAAAATTTAAAATACAACATATACAAAAAAATATAATTTTTAATATATGATTATTGTAATTGTGTAATTTATTTTAATAATAAAGAATTAAACAAAAATGATAGAAAATATACAGATTATTAGCAAATCTACATTATTTAAAATCATTAAATACTATATATATCATAATAACATTAGGTAATTTCGTAGGTTTTATTTAAAGAAATAATATATAATAGTTTTAATTTGATAAGTGAATGGTCCATAATGAACATACTATAAAATATAACATTCCCTAGCAATTTAAAATTAGACTAACAAAATTTTCAATTGATTTTCAAGCCACAACGTAAACAAACTAACATTCTAATTACATGAAAAATCAGCATGATACTTTTTTAATTGGTACAAACTACATGTTCTACACTTTTTAAATGTTTCTCTTTTAATATATAGGGGACGTTAAACCACTGATTATTAATTTTTAACATAATAATTTTAACAATTTTAGTAATTTTGTCATTTTTGAAAATTCAAAATATAACATATATGAAAAAAATCTATGTTTTAATTTTATAACTAATTTGATTGTTTAATTTATTTTAATAATATAAAATTAAACAAAAACGATGGATGAGATATAAATTGTTATCAAATCTTTATTATTAGAATCATTAATTGTAATATATATATTATTCATATTTGGTAATTTCATAGTTTTTATTTAAGAAAAGAAAATAAAATAGTAATTGTACACTTTAATTAATTTGATGAATAGTTTAATGAAAAGTATAATATATACTTAATTGGACCAACATATTTTCTAAGGATTCTGAATTTTATTTTGGTGATGTCACGTGACTACACTTAAAGGTTGTAATGTTTTTCAATTAATATATAAGGGATTTATTTCCATAATGTCGAGGTTCAACTTGCTAACGAACATTGAAATCAATAGACTTTAGGTAAACACGTCCAAACTTAAATGAACTTCCAGCGCACTTACATTAAATAAGCTTTTGCAATTTACTTGATAGAATGATAAGTAGCGCTATTATAATCTTATTGATGTAGAAAATCTTTATCCTTGTAAGATGGACTGGACTTGTCTATGGTCACGTTCTTGAGGAGGAAAAGTACACATTTGTAGAAGGGAAAATTCCCCCAAAATACCTGAAATATATTAGATTTGCTATAAAAAAAATACATAAACTATTTTGGTTTCCCATTTAATACACAACTTATTTTTTGTACCCAATTAATACACACGTTTTAAAAATGAAAATTTGTACACATTAAAACTAACGTCATCAACCCATTAAACGGTTTCTTTATAACCTTAGGTCACAGTGAATAAGTTGAATACTATAGTAGTTTTATTCAAACTCTCATAAAAAATTCTCTAGGCTGCTTAGTTCTAATAAAAGTGTCACAAGGATTTTGAGTGGCAGATTTATTTGAAACTAACGACAATGGTAAAAAAGATAACACGGAAAAAAGATGTATGCCCTAGCCTTTGATGCCATTGAAACTGATCAACTGATCTAACAACTGAACCAGCAACATGAACTCTTGCAGCCATAACATCCTTAAGAAATAAACCCCACCTCGTTCTTCCATGCTCCAATTAGGATCTTCGTGAAACGATCCTAGATCCTGTAAAATTCATAAAGTATCGGTTAGAAGTGCAAAACAATTTGTCTGTTTGAGCAACTACCCCTTATTCGTTGTTTGCCTCCGACAATCCCGAAGCTCTCATTACATCGGTGATGTTCACTGGTTACAATTACAACCAATTGTCTACGGAGTTGGTCAATGCATTGAGGGCAAAAAAAATCTAAGGTTTATTAATAGAACAAAACCTAAACCTGGCTCTGAAACCATGTAAAGATGAAAATAAATATAAAACTGTAACTCGTCATTTGCTTGAGCAATCGCTCTGTTTATATACAAGACTCAAAGTATATCCCCATACGGGATTATGAATCTTATTTAGGACTTATCTATAACAAAAGTATTAACATAAAGTAGATAAATACACAACCATATGTGAATAGGATTCCTTTCCTTAATAAATTTCAATCCACCCAAATTAAGCTTGAGGAAATTAAGAACTATATCTTGCCAATAAATTAAATATGGTGTTAGCAATAATATATACAATGTAGTAAATTTGCTATAAAATTAGATCGGGATAATAAGAAAAAGATGAAAAACTAGAAAGACAAATCAAATTAAGCTTGAGGAAATTGCAATCTTACTACTATGGCATCCGTCGATTTTGGTTTGGTTCCAATTTTACAAAAAAAAAAAAACAAACAGAAAAAATGAAATTAAAAACCAAACCAAAGTAACAAGTTATTGAACTGAACTGGAACAAATTTTTGTTTGGTGCCATTCGGTTTAGTTAGCATACAAATTGGGCCAAGGACCTGACAAACCATGACTTAGATTAAATATACCAATAAAAATAACCCGACCCAGAAATGTAACCGGGTCTATAAGTCGCGTGTTTTTTTCTTCTTCCGTGAGCTTTTATCAAATCTCTCCAATCTCTCACTTAAACTCTCCCTTCTCTGCTTCAGCCATGGGAACCCTATCTCTCTCTTCTTCTCTCAAATCCTCCCTCGTTTCGTCAATACTCAGCTCATATTCTTCAACGTCTTCCTCTTATGTTCCGAAACCCAACAATCTCTACCCTAATCCCACCAAACTCATCTCAACCCTCTTGAGAACCTCTCCGTTGCCACTAAGATTCGTAAATGCTTCAATCGAGATGTTGCAGACACATGAGTCAGCTGTTTGTGGCGCAGAGTCTGACGTCATGGGTCTTCTCTTTAGACTTTAAATTACAAGTAATCTTAATGGCTCATCTATGTGAGTTTTATAAATTAAGGTTTAATTTTTTTAAATCAGCCAGCTAAACCAAAGTGAACCATCTAGATGGAGATGATTTTATCAAAATGATATAATGTTTAAGATATCCTCGATATAACTGAAAAATCAAAACCTAAATCTAATATCATTTTGCCACTCAAGAAAAATGATAAAACCGTAAAACGCATTTCTCCGCCAAAACCACAAAATATCATTTTCACCAAAATCGTAAAAATGCATTTCCGCTAAAACCATAAAAACGCATTTTTCGCCAAAATAGTAAAAATGTACTTTCCCGCCAAAACAAATTTCCCAACAAGATTGCAAAAACGAATTTTCAGCCAAAACCACAAAAACGCTCTTACCCGCCAAAACGTATTTCCCCGCAAAAACCGCAAAGACACATTTTTCTGTTAAAACCGCAAAAATTATTTTCTCTCCAATAAATGTCAAAATGTATTTTTCCACCAAAACCGCAATAACGCTTTTCCCACCAAAATCACAAAAAACACATTTTCCCACCACAAACACAAAAATGCATTTCCCCGCCATAAATGCAAAAACATATTTTCAGCCAAAACCACAAATACGTATTTCCCAGCCATTAAAACAAAAATGCATTTTTTTGCCAAAACTGCAAAAAAGCTTTTCCCGCCATAAACGCAAAAACGTATTTCCCCGCAATAAACGCAAAACGAATTTTCTGGCCAAAACCACAAAAACGTAATTTTCCGCCCTAAACGCCAAACACATTTTCTCACCAAAACCGCAAAACATGTTTTCACGCTAAAACCACAAAACCGCATAATTCATTTTCTTAACAAAATCTCAAAATTACTTTTTCTGTTTAAATCGCAAAATCAACTTCCGTGCCAAAATCGTGAATATATATTTTTCCGCTAAAACCACAAAATTTTATTTCCCGCCAAAACCATATTTTTAAAAAAGATAGAAAAAAAACAAAGACTATAAATGATTTGGGATATGAAAATATGTGGTTGGATTGACCAACAATGCTCTCATTCATCATCAAATCAAGTTATGTTGGCAATTCTGTTGGAACAGATTTCATCCTATTCCAAACCCGGTTCAAAAATTCAATCCAGTAGTCCAAATAAAAGAGGATGAAAACAAAGGAAAAGCGGGACCTAAGCTTCTGATATAGCAAACATACTCATTTTACATTCGATCTCATTCGTATTCACATACTCTCTGATTATCATCGTTGTATCAACTTCGAATATCATCACCATTCCGCCACCAGTGGAACCAATCATCAATTTAGACGCTATATTACCCCATGTACAAGCTGATTTACGAATTTTTATCTCTATTTTCTTTCATCGTACATGTAAGCATCATGTAATGAGACAATAAGCTTTACAACACTTGTAGCAACTCACCCAAATCCTGACTGACCAGCAGGCACAAATAAATTCCCCGTCCCCAAAGAGCCCGCGAGATCTCGTCGTGGAAGGCCGAACAAACTCAACGTGGAACAACAAATAAGACAGCAACGAGGAATCCATTCCTGATGAAATAACGACGAATTTTGAAAACGAGATTGACGTCCTAAAATGGACACTAGCCCGGGCTACAGTCGATGTCAGGACGATACAATCAAAGATCCACATAGCCTAGGTGTCATTGAGTCACATATGACTTATCAACACGTTATCTTGGTCAAGTCACATTTGTTTGCCAATCAAATTATAACCTTTTAATTTAAGTGTGTTTCAATTAATATTACTCCTTCAGTTCTCTTTTTATATGATGTTCGAAGATGTTTCACACAAATTAAGATACCCCGTATAATACCTTTTATACCTCTCTATATTAATTGACTATCATGTGTCGTAAATCATTTAAAGTATAATAAATGTAGGGTAAATATGGTCATCTATCACATATTTTGCATTGTTTTTATCAAAACGTCAACTATAATGAAACAAACAAAAGCCAAAACATCATTTAAATTAAAATGGGGGGAGTATGAATTACTTGAAATGTCTAAATTATTAGATATACCAAAAATGAACCGAAATTCTTTAGAATATTAATCGGTTCTGTGTTTTATCATCTGAACTGAACCGAACCGAAGAGTATCTAAACAAATTCTCACCAAATTTTCCTTGGTTTCTGAATGAGAATCCTAGACCCAAACAACTCGATATCCTAAACAATCATAGCAACGTTCGAGGCCTAGTCGTAATTAGGCCTTAACGTCATTTTGAGCTGACTGCAAGTATCATGGCCCACGTAATGTTGAAACTTCCAAGACAAGCTTAATGTATACATAGTTTGCATACTCTTAAGCCTCGAAGACTCGACCTGTAAAATCACTAAAACGTTCTACTTTCCCTCTCAAAGGTTTCATAAAGCTCCCACCTTTCCACCACTTAGGGCTCCTCCTTGTTCAATCCCCAATTCAATTGGGCCTTTCTCGATGGCGGCGAATTTAACGGCGGGGGCGATTGGGAAGATGCTGAACGGAGAAGTGACGGAGAAAGAAATGACGCCGATTGTGCAAGTGACGGAGTTGAAGCTGATTCAACAAGCCCGGAAAAACCAGGAGAGCATGGAAAGGTACAAGCTTTCGTTATCCGATGGGTTCCAATCGCAAGAAGGGATACTTAATAATACTTTGAACCTTCTCGTGACGCAAGGGAAGATTCAAATCGGGTCGGTCTTAAGACTCACTCATTTCGTCACTAACAGCGTTCAGACTCGAAGGTAAAAGCTAACACTTTCTCAGTTGATAATCTACTTGTTAGTGTGTGGATGACAACACTTGTTGTGATGATAGGATTGTTATTGTGATGGAACTAGAGATTATTGCCGAGCAATGCAATATCATTGGAAACCCTCTTCCTGCCCACCCGGGCAAGCCTAGAAACTCTGATCAGACACAACAACAACCTGGAGCTGTTTCTGTTAACACCCAAAGCAATGGTCGCTTTGAGCAGCAGCAACAGGCTACAAGGAGTGAACTGAATGGTGCTGTGAGACATGGTTCTGCTCAACAACATCAAGTTGGTGAGAGACGAGCGTTTGGTACTGCTTCTGAGTTTCCTGAAACAACAACACCTTCCGCTAGACCATTTGCGAGCTCTAATGCTGCTTACGGAAGCTCTAGGCAGGTGCAAACTAGGCCCTCTCCAAGCCCACCAGTTCAGTCTGGTTATCAGGCCCAACCACCATCGATGTATGCTAACATGGGACCAGTGGCTAGGAACGAAGCTCCTCCCACGGTAGTTCCTATTTCTGCTCTGAATCCTTACCAGAATCGGTGGACCATCAAGGTGAGAGTCACGAGTAAAGGAGAGCTCAGGCGTTTCAACAGCACCCGTGGGGGGGAAGGGAAGGTGTTCAGTTTTGATCTAGTTGATGCTGCTGGTGGAGAGATTCGGGTGACTTGTTTTAATGATGTGGTTGATATGTTCTTTGACATGATTGTTGTCGGTAATGTTTACCTCATCACAAAGGGGAGTTTGAAGCCTGCTCGTAAAGAGTATAATCATCTTCCCAATGATTATGAAATACATTTAGACAATGCTTCAACGATACAGCAATGCTATGAGGATGATGCTGCCATTCCGCGGAATCAGTTCCATTTTAAGGACATAAGTGCTATTGAAAGCATGGAGAGCAACAGCATCACTGATGTTATTGGCATTGTGTCTTCCATCAGCCCGACAGGCTCAATCATGCGGAAAAACGGAACCGAGGCGCAGAAAAAAGCGCTTCAGTTGAAGGATATGTCAGGCAGAAGCGTGGAGGTAACCATGTGGGGTAATTTCTGCAACGCAGAAGGACAGAGATTACAAAGTCTTTGCGATTCTGGTGTGTTCCCTGTTCTCGCTGTGAAGGCGGGGAGGATCAGTGAGTTTAACGGGAAGCAAGTGAGCACCATTGGATCAAGCCAACTCGTCGTGGAGCCAGACTTACCTGAAGCCAGAGAGCTGAGGGCGTGGTACGAGAGAGAAGGACGTAACGCTCCTTGTATCTCGATATCTAGAGAGTTCTCTGGTGCTGGCAGGCAAGAGGCTCGCAAGGTGATCACTCAAATCAAGGACGAGAATCTAGGGACCTCGGAGAAGCCGGACTGGATCACAGTCAGTGCCACCATTTCATTCATGAAGGTTGAGAATTTCTGCTACACGGCTTGTCCTATCGTGAATGGAGACCGTCCGTGCAGCAAAAAGGTCACCAATAACGGAGACGGGACTTGGCGGTGCGAGAAATGCGACAAGTGCGTGGATGAGTGTGACTACAGGTATATATTGCAGCTGCAGTTACAGGACCATACGGGAGTGACGTGGGCCACAGCGTTTCAGGAGGCTGGTGAGGAGATAATGGGAATGCCTGCGAAAGATCTGTATTATATGAAGAATGAAGATAGGGATGAGGAGAAATTTGAAGATATCGTCCGCAAGGCTGCTTTCACCAAGTACATTTTCAAGCTGAAGGTGAAGGAAGAAACTTTTAGTGACGAAAGCCGTGTGAAAGCAACAGTTGTGAAAGCTGAAAAGCTGGACTATTCTTCAGACACCAGGTCCCTGCTAGAGGCAATGAATAAACTCAGAACGGAAGATGCAAATCCTCTCACTGTGAACCCTGAGGGTTCCAACTACAGGTCTGGTGCGTTTAATTCCGGTATTGGAACCTCAGGAACCAGAGAGACCTCATCAGCTGACGTGCCACACAGAGAGTTTGGACTACCTGCAGCAAACCAAGTGAATCAGTTCGGTAATCAACAGAGTAGCGAGTCAAGACCCCTTGGTGGTGTTACTTTATGTGATGCGTGTGGGAGCAATGCTCATGTTTTTGCCAACTGCCCAAGCTTTCTGAGTGAGCCACAAGGACAACACATGAATAGCGCTTACGGGAACACACCGGGAAGAAACGCTGGTGGAGGCATGCCAAGGCAACATGTTGGCAGCTACTGAAAGACTTTTAGTATTTCACATCATAATCATCATCTCTTTGCATTTATATATTCGGTCAGATGCTTCTGACCGTTTTAAGTTTACTTCTCTGTATGTTTTAAGTTTTCTCTCTGTTCTTTTTTACATTGGAAACAAAAGATGATGGTGCTTTGTATCATTCTCTTTACTCTGAATAAAGTAAACTTCTGTGATCATAATCTGATTCAAGCAACGTCTTTACAGGGGAATTATTCACCTTTTATTATAACCAATTTTTAAGGAATAAAAGGCTGTGTTACACAATATTACTGAACTATAAAACCTTCCCACACAAAACATTGCAATCCTCACATAGTAATTTTGTAGTTTTAATAAGAACATGTATCAATAGCAGAGCCCAGTTGATTTAGCAGATTCTCCAACATTCGCATTGTAATAAACCTGCTTCACTCCTTCTGCACCACAATGTCCTTTAGCAAAGCCTGAACCATCAGAGACCTCATTGTATCCATCACCCGCGGTAACAGTGGATGTTTCAGCAACTGTATTAGCAGCCAACGCTTTGAGACGGTAACGTTCAGCTCTTGACCCAATCACCTGTCCCAAGATGGACGCTCCAATGGTCAAAGCCATGGCTGCTTTAGGCATCAGCACAGATTTCCTGAGCATGGCTATGAAAGGCACAGCAGCATGGACCGCCACAAACCAAGAAGGCGAAAACTTAATGGTGTGTTCTCTCCAAACACCGAGAGGCACGTTTGCAGCCATCCCCATGAGAGCGATTGCGAGCATCTTTTCAGGTAAAGGCTGAGGGCGAAGGCTTTTAACCAAAGGGGTCTTGGAAAGCGCAGCTCTTGCGGCTACTATAGGAGCTGGACATCTAAACTTCATACCAGGCGGTGGCTGTAATGCTTTCGCCACAAGAGGCATGACTTTGCTCGCAGCTCTGTAAGATTTAGCGATTGGACAGTTCCCTGTTTTTAACCACTCGTCTCCAACTGCCTCGTGCTTGGATGAGTCCCCAGACTGCACAAAAGCAAAACTGAATAAGTTCCTGATCTCCAATGTAAAGACTTTCTGATTCAATCTCACCTCTTGTTTCTTCTGTTGTTTCTTGAACTTGTCAGAGAAAGGACCAAACCCAAAAGGTCCTCCAGGACCAAAAGCTGATAGGCTTATGGTAGCTACCTTCCCCGCAAGAGGATTGAACTGCGGAGCAGCACGAGGAGTCTCATCTTCAACATCATCTCTGAAACTAGAATGTCCAGATAACGGAACAATACCGTCTTTGCCATGGAAGAGCTTGAAAGCAGAATCAAAGCCCGGACCATCCTCAAAAATAGGACCTTTGCTACCTTGTTGAACCTGAAAGACAAAAGTCAAAGTCCTTTAACCACCACTGAATCAAGTTAAAGCAGATGGAATCAAATATTACAGGAACTGGGAAACTCAAGGAGGAGAGGGAGAAGCTGGTAGGCTTGTTGATGTTCCTGAGGAAAGGGCACTTTTGGATGATGCTTTCCGCAACGAAGGGACACTGAGATGATTCTTGATCCATTGATTTTTCCTTTTCTCTGAGCAAATTAGCCTGAGAAATTGAAATTTAATTAATATAACACGAAAATAAGAATCGTTCAGTAGAATTTCGAATGAGCTATAACGTTATAGATTTAAGGAAATAACAAATCGATCGCTAAACTTATACAAGAGATCTGATTCATATGCGAGCAAACAATTGTATAACGAACGGATCGATGATAAATCACGAACTCGAATCGAGAGAATCAATTACCTGAGAATTTTTTTGCAGAGAGATGATTTTGATTAAAACGTGTGGCCAACACAGACGTGTATAAGAGTTTGTATGATTTGTTACCGGTTGGGTCGGTGAACCGTGGAGCTATTTTTTTTTAGAGAACCGGAGATCGCCGGTTGATACGATTTTTGTGGTTGACTTTGCGTGAAGCACGTGGTTGTATTCGGTGAGAAATCCAAGTAGCGTGAGTGTTTGGTAATGTAGATGGATCCCATGCCGTTTTGTCGTTATGATAATCTGATCCAACGGTAGAGATTTGTGGAGTTGCTCGAGTGGTTGTGGTGGATAACATTTAGATTTATTTACCAACTGAATTATCAAATTGTATAGTTTTCCTATAATTTTGGAAGGGAAAAGGCAATTTTTATTTCTTATAGCTAATATTTACTTAATAACGAGTTGAAAAAGGTTTTTATGGATATTCAGATTGCATAATCTCAGATAATAAATTTTGTTTTATGCGGAAAAGGAAGCTATAAAGTATAATAAACTTCATATGAAATAATGTAAAAAAACTTTTTCAAAAGTTAGATTATTTGTTCGATAGAGTAAAAGTAAGAATAAATCTCATAGGAGTTAAGAAATAAAAAATTTTTTCCACTTTCAAATCAGGTGATCCTAATTTTTCTGTTTGGGAATATGACAACTTCCTCGTCATTCTAATTAAACTAGTACAAATCGCGCTGTACGAAGCTATATTTAGATACATAAAGTAGTAGAGAATCACCAGGAAGTGGAATAAATCTCATAGGAGTTAAGACATAAAAAAGTTTTCCCACTTTCAAATCAGGTGCTCCCAGTTTTCCTGTTTGAGAATATGACAACTTCCTCGTCATTCTAATTAAACCAGGATGAATCGCGATGTACGAAGCTATATTTGGATACATAAAGTAGTGGAGAATCATCAGGAAGTGGAATAAATCTCATAGAAGTTAGGATGAAGAAGTTATCCCACTTTCAAATCAGGTGATTCCAGTCTTCCTGTTTGGCAATATGAAAACTTCCTCGTCATTTTAATCAAACGAGGATGAATCGAGATGTAAGAAGCTGTATTGGAATACATAAAGTAGTGGAGAATCACCAGGAAGTGGAATAAATTTCATATCAGTTAGGATGAAGAAGTTATCCCACTTTCGAATCAGGTGATCCCAATATTCTTGTTTGGAATATGACAACTTCCTCGTCATTCTAATCAAACCAAGATTAATCGCGATGTAAGAAATTATATTTTGATAAATAAAGTAGTGGAGAATAACGAAGAAGTGGAATAAATCTCATAGGAGTTAAGAAGTAAAGAAGTTATCTCACTTTCAAATGAGGTGATCCCAGTTTTCCTGTTTGGGAATATGATAACTTCCTCGTCTTTCTAATCAAACTAGGATGAATCGCGATGTAAGAAGCTATATTTGGATACATAAAGTAGTGGAGAATCACCAGGAAGTGGTATAAATCTCATAGGAGTTAGGATGAAGAAGTAGTTATCCCACTTTCAAATCAGGTGATCCCAGTATTCCTGTTTGGGAATATGACAACTTACTCGTCATTCTAATCAATCCAGGATGAATCGCGATGTAAGAAGCTATATTTTGATACATAAAGTAGTGGAGAATTACCAGGAAGTGGAATAAATATCATAGGAGTTAGGATGATAAAGTTATCCCAGTTTCAAATCAGGTGATCCCAGTCTTCCAGTTTGGGAATATGACAACTTCCTCGTCATTCTAATCAAACCAGGATGAATCGCGATGTAAGAAGCTGTATTTGGATACATAAAGTAGTGGAGAATCACCAAGAGGAAGAATAAATCTCATAGGAGTTAGGATGATGAAGTTATCCCACTTTCAAATCAGGTGATCTCACTTTTCCTGTTTGGGAATATGACAACTTCCTCGTCATTCTAATCAAACGAGGATGAATCGCGATGTAAGAAGTTGTATTTGGATAAATAAAGTAGTGGAGAATAACTAAGAAGTTGAATAAATCTCATAGGAGTTAGGATGAAGAAGTTTTCCCACTTTCAAATCAGGTGATCCCAGTTTTCATGTTTGGGAATATGACAACTTCCTCGTCATTCTTATTAAACCAGGATGAATCGCGAGGTATGAAGCTATATTTGGATACATAAAGTAGTGGAGAATCAATTGGAAGTAGAATAAATCTCATAGGAGTTAGGATGAAGAAGTTTTCCCACTTTCAAATCAGGTAATCCTAGTTTTCCTGTTTGGGAATATGACATATTCGTCGTCATTCTAATTAAACCAGGATGAATCGCGATGTACGAAGCTATATTTGGATACATAAAGTAGTGGAGAATCACTAGGAAGTGGAATAAATCTCATAGGAGTTAGGAGGAAGATGTTATTCCACTTTCAAATCAGGTGAACTCAGTCTTCTTGTTTGGGAATATGACAACTTCCTCGTCATTCTAATTAAACGAGGATGTATCACGATGTAAGAAGATGTATTTGAATACATAAAGGAGTGGAAAATCACCAGGAAATGGAATAAACCACATAAAGTAGTGGAAAATCACCAGGAAATGGAATAAACCGCATAGTAGTTAGAATGCAGAAGTTATCCCACTTTCTAATCAAGTGATCCGAGTATTCCTTTTTGGGAATATGACAACTTCCTCGTCATTCTAATCAAACCCGGATGAATCGCGATGTAAGAATCTGTATTTTGATAAATAAAGTAGTGTAGATTAACCAAAAAATGGAATAAATCTCATAGGAGTTAAGAAATAAAGAAGTTATCCCACTTTTAAATCAGGTGAACCTAGTCTTCTTGTTTGGGAATATGACAACTTCCTCGTCATTCTAATCAAACGATGATGAATTACAATGTAAGAACCTGTATTTGAATACATAAAGTAGTGGAGAATCACCAGGAAGTGGAATCCGATCCAGTGAATACCAAGCACCCAAGTTTTCTTAAATAAATACACCGTCGTTATTGACCAAAAATCATTATACTTGAGTAATTTAATGAAAATATAATACTGAAATCTAATATTTTGAGTTTTTGGGATGAAATAAGAGATATATTCAAGATAAATAATTTGTCTGTAAAAAATGAGATAAAATGACATATAAATTAATTTTTAATGAATTTAAAGCTTGAATTTAGTTGTTAATGGTTGTTGTGTTAAAAAACGTTGTTAATGATGCTTATGATATTAAAAACAGTGATTTTTTTTCTCGTAATAAGTGATGTAAATGAGGATATTTCAGTAAAACTTAACATATTTTGAAAAATAATAAAATAATAAGTAATGGCATTTTTGTGATTATTTAAACTTTAATGGTGAATAAGGCAAAACAAAAATTCAAAAGAGGTTAGTGATAGACTCTGGATTTGACTCATTTTTATCCATAGTTTATAAGTGTTTTTACGAAAGAGGGTGATACCTTTTCAGGACAAGGTTGGTTCAGTACACTAGAAGGATTTGATGGTTTATTGGGGGCACGAAATGTTAGAGCTAGTATCTCTCCCCTTCATGTGGAGATGGAAGTGCTACTCTGGCAATGGAATGCATGAGGAATCTACGTCAATTTCAGGTTATGTTTGCAATGGATTTTTCACAATTAGTGAAGATGGTTTCAGTACTAATATAATGGACAGCTTTTGCAAATTATTTAGAAGATGTCAAGATCCTGAAAGAGAGTTTCACCCGATCATGGATCATCTATGTACCAAGGACGCAAAATTCAAAGGCGATAGACTAGTACGCAGTGTTAGGAATCAATCGTCTTTTGTCGTCCACATGGATGCAGATCCTCCGATTTGGTTTACAGAGTTTGTATGAGTCTGTATAAGTTGATGAAAATATATTATATATATATATATATTCATAAACAACATAATTGCATTTCATTTATTATTCCATAAAAGCTTTAGATGAAGAAACAAAGGATAATTTGATCATATATTATGGTACATAGGAATAATGTTTATATATTAATAATTGGGTTTCTGATTGGTTAAGACTTTTGCCATTGAGCTATACGATCAATCCTCCAACGAGCAAGCCTCCATCGCTTCAATAAGCTTATTTTTCTTTTCACATGAGCATTCCTCCATCGAGGAAGCCTCAATTTCAGCCTCCATTGCTTCAATAAGCTTATTTTTCTTTTCAATCCAACCATCTAAGATCTTTATTTGATAGTCAAGTAATTTTGTTATATTTAAATGTAGGATTCCTTCAAGTAGTCGGATGGGCAAAACAATCTTGTTTTCATCTAGGCATTTGATTAAAGTTTCAAGCAAACCCTAAATTGCACAAAATATAATTAACGTTAGTAGAAAAAACAAAGCTCATAAGAGTACGAATAGTGTAAATAAATACTCACCCTCACATGCTCTTCGTCTTCTTTTGATTCTTCCTTCATAAGAATGAGTTCACCAATAATATCAAAAAAATCATAATTTATGGAAGCCATTCTTTTCTTTAATGAATCCAAATGCTGAAGATCTTTAAAATTTTGTCTTCAGTTGTTTATCATTCTGGCACATTTATAGATTTGATGAATCAAGTCAGTCAACAACATTAAATAACGTCTTTTTATATTGATCCTATTGGTCAAATATTCTTAATTTGAACATATTTACCAATATATAATACCATAAATGTTCCAATTTGGAATATGAAATAACAACTTTATTGAAAATATATTATATTATCATGTATGGTGTGATAAAAATAACTTTCCTTTATTAATTTAGTTTTAATTTTTATGAGACGAATTGAAGTCACAAAGAATTTTGACATTTTAGTAACAATATATTATTTTCTTGTTATATTTAATTTTTTGTAAAAATGTGACATAAAAAAATTATTACATTCTTTTGATTTCACATAAATATTAATGTTATATATGATAAAGACAAATATAATGTTTTTAATTAACTATAAATATATCTTGGAAGCTACAGTTGTATCAATTCTAGTACGGCATTCCAAAATTTTTAAGAACGTTCTCTAAATATCAGTAGAATAAATTAAATAATCTTTAAAAAGTTTAAATAAAATTAAATATATTTGTATATCAATAAAAAATAACATAATCTAAATGTTCTTTTTAACGCTCGCTCATTGAATTATTCAATGATGTGAAAGATAAAACTAAAATCAACCCCTATGAAAGCACTCACCAATAATTGATATAAAAGTGTGCTTGGAAGAGCAATGATATCATCTTAGGAGAAGAACCCAACAATAATTCTATTTTTTTGTCGGGATCAAACTTTATGGTAGCTTTGCTTCAGGTCATAACTTCTTCACTTAAATGATATTACAACCATGAGGAGGTATGCCTAGAAATTTATAGTTGAACTGGTGATTGCGAGTAACTAACTACACAAAATCTCTATATCAGCATGATTCTGTGTCTGCAACATATGGTCCAATGATAAAAGATAGGTGTTATTGTAGCATACCCCAGTGTCCTCCTCTCGTTCCAAAAGTAAATCATATAGAAAAAATATCTACCGAGTGTCAATTCTAATATTCGGCCATTAGAACCATAAACTTACATGCAAATAAAAGAATTAACATGAGAAAGTTTTTATTTGGTAAGGAAACTTCGTAGGTGAACCAACACAATCTAAATAACACATGATAACATCTAAATTATTAGAAGGTTCTTACTAGTAAATTTATTAATTTCAGTAATGTTTTTGATATACAAAAATGTTCTAGGACTAAATTATAGTTACCCAAACGATGTTGGTGCTTATCAAATTAAAGTTACCCAAATAAATAAATCTATGTTACTTCATGTGGCATATTGATAGGGTTTTTTTTTGTATGTCTGTAAAGACACTTTCCCCGAATAAACTCTTGAAAACTCAAGCATAAACAACAAAATTCTTCTTCCTCTCATCATAGTTGCCCTAATCGAGTCAGATATACCTGCCTTAAATGTATTATGTCTCAGTAATAGATTCAAATTCAGAAACTCCATGACATAAAAGGGAGTTGTGTAAACACATTGAGATAAAATTTGTGTATATGAGTTAACTTTAAGATGAATTTAATCCCATATGTGCTTTTTGGGCAAATCTCAAAGGAAGGTTACCAAAATAAGATGCCATCGAATGCAAGGGGTATTCTTGCCAAAATACGGATGCCGAGATTCTACCATAATGCTTATGGAGGTTGTATTCTATTGTAGTTCTTCAGACTAGAGGATAGGTATCTACCAATAATATTATACTAGGAATAGAAATCATAAACTGGAAACAACTATGAACCTAAACCAATTTCATGCCAAGATCCCACCCTTTTCCCTCTCACCAAACCCATTATAGTATATACCTTTTGTATTGTTCCGTTCAAACTACAAAGCATTACATTTAGCATAAATTTTGACCAGAAAATAACAGAAGGAGGTTGGTTTGACATGAATACATGATGGATCGAAAATATGGTAAACAAATGCCTCAGGGTAAAATACGAAATCTTTTGAACATCAAGAACACGAGCCATGACATTATGACTCTATGCAACTTACATTTCATACTCTCCCATCTCTCCATGTTAACAAATCTAATCTTCCAAGCTACTCACACTCAATGGAGAGATCACCACGATTACACAGAAACAATCTAACAACTACAATGAAAAAAAAGCATCTGTTTATTTACCTCAACAGATTCTCTCCATTTTGTTAGATCGTTTGTTCCTCCTCGATTTCTTGCTCGTTGTCCATCGATAGATCTTCGTTGATCTGCTCTTCCTCCAAGATCTGACCGTAACCGACGCGGATTCTACCACCGGTGAGAGAAGAAGGCGCGAAAGGACCGATGAGGGCGGAGATTGAGAGCCTTAAGAGGAGCGATTTGGTTGGCTCTGATTCGAAGTAGAAGAAGAAGAGTGATAAAACGAGGAGAGAGATAACAACAGACACTGAGATGAAGATCTTGTTAGGTGGTTTAGGATCGTTTTCCTCCGCCATGCGAGAAGAGGAAGGACGAGATCGGAATACGAATCTAGGCATGTCTTCGTCGTAAAACTCCATTGCTCTCCTCTGATGTGTATCTACTCTTGTTTGTGTAGAAGAAGCTGAAATCTGAAACAAATGCTGAAAAATAATAGTGGGCCTTTTTATTATCATGGGCTTTTGTGTACTGTAAAGCCAATATATTTGGATGAAGTAAATTGATTGCGTGGATCGGACTTTGATATCGTGTGAAGTTAGATGAACTTTTAACCTAAAACAAATTGTTGATATGGGGGACCAATCTTAAATATTACTTAACATCTTTTCCAATTACCGATATGGGAGACCAAGTCTCTAATATGCCCCATCAAGATGATGGCTTTTTAACCGTCGATCTCAGAATGTTCAGAAAATGATCAATAGACCAGCTTTGGGTTGGATCGATAATTACTATTAGGGATGATTATAGATATTTGTTTACTTTAAAAAAAAAATTAATAGAATCATTTGGATATAAATTTCTATCAGCAATAAAATCTATCTGAATAAATATTTTTGACCTAAACTTTTATATCTCTCAAAACAATATATTTTTAAAATCAAAATATAAATTTTCAAGTGAATATTTTTGGATATTATTATATATTATTTTGGTACATCCTATAGGAAAAGATGATGAATATATTTATATATTGAACGTATTAATGTACAGATGTGACAATATATAGTACAATGGAAACTTGCAGAGAATATACAGTACATCATTCTTGTGCTTGACACATTTACACCAGCCTTAAAAGCTTAATAATCCATACACATTGAACTTATTGTGCCTATCTCCTTATGAAATCTTAGAATATGATTTCAAGGAAAACTTAGCTAATTCAGAGAATATGATCCAAGGGCATATGACTATCTCCTTATGAAACCTAGACGTATATGGTGTAAAAACTTCTTTAAGATTGGTTCATGTTGTGTGGGCACCTAAGGATAGAGAAAGGAAGAAAACGGTATTGTGGTCTATGTGGTGAGGAATGCCACAATTCAAGAAAATCTCCTCAAGAGGTATGATACATGTTTTTTAATGTTGAAAACCTACTGTTGTCGGTGTTGGCTACAAGTATAATTTATGAATTTTCAGTCTCGGGAAAGGAGGATGAAGTAATAGCGGCTTGATGAGGTAGCTCATGGATAAGCTTAAAATGAAGCTCAAAGACATGTTCAAGAGGAAGCTGAAATAGAAACTGATTTAAGAGATCAAATAGAATATAAAGTATAAGTGTATAATGTTTCATCAGCAACACCACATCCAAGGAAAAAACACTGAAGAAGCAGCTGATTGACTTCCTTGTTGTTTGGTTGATCTTGCTTCGGATCCTAGAATCTATGTAGTTCTTTTTTGGATTTATATAACTTTTATCATGTTCTTGGTTAAGTAAAGATCATTTAGGATGCACGACATGGTTACCGATGCATTTCGTGAAACAACCTCAGTAGTTGCTGCAGAAGTAGAAAATGTAGAGAAACCTAACTTCGATGCGAAAAGGTTCTATGAAATGCTAGATGCAGCTAATCAGCAAATTTATGAAGGTTGTAGAGAAGGTCTTTCTAAATTGTCATTTGCAGTTAGGATAATCAATATCAAAACTGATCATAACTTACAAGAAGTTTGTATGGATGCATGGACTGATTTGTTTAAAGAGTATTTGCCTATAGATAAGTTGTCAGCTGAGTCTTATTATGAGATTCAGAAACTGGTTACCAGTCTTGGCTTACATGAAGATATATATTTGTATAGACAACTGTATGATCTACTGGAGGAAAAATGCGGAGTTATTGGAGTGTAAATTTTGCAAGAAGCCACAATATAAACCGTAAAGACGTGGACGAAATAGGATACCGTACGAGCTTATGTGGTACTTACCTATTATGGATAGGCTGAATAGATTATATCAATCTCAAAAGACTGCAGCAACGATGAGATGGCATGCTGAACATACTCAGAAGGAAGGCGAAATGAATCATCCATCAGATGCAAATGCGTTGAAACACTAGAATTCGGTGTACCCTGAATTTGCAAGCAACATTCACAATGTTTATCTTGGCCTGTGCACAGATGGCTTTAGCCCTTTTGGAATGTCTGGAAGACAATACTTGTTTTGGCCAGTCATCCTGAAGCCATACAACCTTCCACCATAAATATGTATGGAAAGAGAATTCCTTTTCATGAGTATATTGATACTTGGGCCTAAGAATCCGAAGTGGTCCCTCGATATTTTTCTACAGCCTTTAATAGAAGAATTACAGGAGTTGTGGTCAACAAGGGTGCATACATATGATTGTTCAACGAGAATAAACTTTACAATGTGAGCAGTTCTTTTGTGGACCATCAGTGACTTTCCCGCATATGGGATGTCATCAGGTTGGACGACGCATGGGAGGCTGTCTTGTCCATATTGTATGGGAAGCACATACACATTTCAGCTGAAGAATGGTAGGAAGATGTCTTGGTTTGATTTCCATTGGAAATTTTTGCCCATTAACCATTCGTACCGAAGAAGCAAAACATTATTTCAGTCAAAAAGGATTGTGCGTGTCACTTCTCCACCATATTTATCTGGAGAGGAAATTGAGAAGGATGTTGATTATTATGGTGCACTAGAAACAGTCCGCAAAGGGGGTGATTGGCATACGTCAGCAAATATGACTTGGTTACGGGATCCAACGTAATTGGCACACGAAGAGTATTTTTTGGAAACTTCCGTACTAGAAGGATCTACTTCTGCGACAAAATCTTGATGTTCTGCATATAGAGAAGAAATTCTTTGACATTATCATCAACACATTACTGAACGTCCCCGGAAAGACAAAAAATAACAAGAACTCAAGGTTGGACTTGCCTACATTATGTTCTAGGAGTAAGCTGCATATTAAAAACAATGGGCAAATTACGGTTCCCATTTTCAGATTCTCAGTAGAAGCGAAGGCGGCGCTGTTCAAGTGGGTGGCATCAGATGTGAAGTTTTATGATGAGTACGTTTCAAATCTATCAAGATGTGTTGAGCAGGGTCAAACGTTTTCAGGGATGAAGAGTCACAACTGTCATGTGTTTATGCGGCAACTACTACCATTTGCATTTTCAGAGTTGCTTCCAGATAATGTTCACGAAGCACTTGCAGGTAACAAATTACTACAATTACTTAATGTTATAAGAAATTATATATGTTACTAGCTAATTCCTTGTACATTAATATTTTGAGGCATAGGATTTTTTATAGATCTTAGCACTCGTACCTTAACTGAAGATGTCATCAGACAACTTGATGATAATATCCAATCTTAATGTGCAATGTGGAGAAAATTATTCTGCCGTCATTTTTTGACGTCATGGAACATCTTGTTGTCCACCACCCGTATGAGGCATTACTTAATGGACCTGTTCATAACAGATGGATGTATCTTTATTAGCGATCCTTGAATCATTTGAAAGGAAAAGCCAAAAATATTGCAAGGGTGGAATGTTCAATAGTGGCTGGGAGTTTGACTGAGGAAACATCTCACTTCACGTCGTACTACTTTGGGTCACAAGTCTAAACACGGAAAACGGCTCCAAGTAGATATGATGATGGTGGTGTTATGCCGATATATGTTGTACCAGATGTTCCTGATATATTCTGTCAGATTGAACATCTAGGTGGTAAACTGAAAGAATTTTGTTGGTCAAGTACAAAACACGCTCACAATGCCCACACATACATACTCCTTAATTGTGAGGAGATGCATTCATTTGAAAGGTAATTATTTCCGGTATGAAATTTAATTCTCAATTATATAATTATTTCAATTTAATGATCTTTTGCAAAACATCGAGTTTGTTGCCCAGGTTAAAGAAGTTATACCAGGAATATCAACAAATGATCTAAGCAAAAGGAAAGAACAACACTTCGTACAATGGTTTAAAACGCAGGTATAAATCATATATAATTAATTATGTTAGTAATTTAAATTTTAATTAAATACTAATAATGTTATACATTATTACAGCTTGATTGTGATGATGCATTTTATCCTACGTTGTTTCACGAATTGATACAAGGTTCGGTCTCCAAGGTCACAACACCATCTATGTATTTCACACGAGGCTACACTTTACACACGTACGAGTATGGAAGTCGGCGACCAACGGTGAACTATGGGATATGTGTGAAAGATGAAACATATTTCTATGGGATTTTACAAGAGATCACTGAAGTGAAATTTCCCGGTTTAGTGAAGATAAATTGCGTCTTCTTCAAATGTGACTGGTTCGACTCCACCGTCAATAGAGGTGTTTGGTATAGAAAGTTTGGAGTTTTGGATATCAATTCTCCACGGAGGTACAATAAATTTAAACCCTACATTTTGGTATCTCAAGCAGATCAAGTTTGTTTTATTCCATATCCAAGGATCAGACAAACTGGAATATCTTCGTTAGCTACTATAAAAGTTATACCTCGGGGCCGAGTAATCGGTGACGACCAACCGCCTTTTCAAAAAGATGTCGTGAATGTTGTGGAAGTACCTTAACAACCTATAGAAGAAATCTTACTTGTTGATCCACAAATCCCGGTATATGAAGATCTTCCAGAAGATATAAGGAACAATGCAACTGATAGACCATGGATTTGATCCACTTTTACCCATGGTTTATAAGTGTTTTAACTATGAATTATTATATTATAGATTCTATTTAGCATATTTATATGATCATGAGTGATTTGGAGGAAAGTGATGATCTGGAGCATTTTGGAGATATTTGGAGTAAGCACCCGAGATGACCATTGAGCACGACCATCGGTCGACACTGAGGAAGAATAATCGATCGATGTTCACATCGTGACATCGATCGAGAGCAAAGCGCGCAGAAATCTCATTTGGACACAGCCAACTTAGAGCCCAAGTCAGTCTTCACCTATTAACAAGATTACCCCTGATGGGTTTTAATCTAATTATATAAGCTTTGCCAACATGTAAGAGGTAAAGTGTGTTTTCTTGTTTTACTGATTTTACAGCAAAGGTTTTCTAGGATTTTTAGTAGATTGGAGAGAAGATCCAAAGAGACTTATGATTGGAACTCCATTGATATCTATCTATTTATCTATGCAGTTTTTATACCTTATTGTTGTTATGAATTTCTTGGCCATGTCTGAGTATTTTTCTCGTTAGATTTAGGGTTTAAATATGTTATGAGGGATTAGCCCCAACTATAGATTGTTAAGTTGTGATATTCATCTTTAGGATTGTCATTAATGCATGTTTCTAGATTAGCTACCCATAACTTTCCCTAGGAGTTGTAGACATAAGCGATAACTTGCATCTTATCCTGAATTCATCATAACTGAGCTAAGATTGCTAGAGTAGGTGAGAGCTCATCTAGGAAGCTTAGTGAGCATATTCAATATGTGCATTAACGCTTAACCAAGAGCGTCGATCGATATTCCAATCGAATAATCAGTCGACATTTCAACAAGTGTATCGATCGATATTCTTATATAATAATCGATTGACACTGGTCAATAGACAGACCTTGAAAGCGAAAGCCTAATGGTTTGTTATTAAGTGTTGAGCTCTATAATATCATGCATACAACTTATTAGGCAACTATAGGATTATAATCCTGATTTCTTGAATAAAAACCCTAAGTCTATTTCCATTTAAGTACCAAAACCCCAATCAATCAATCGAGCAATTACTTGCTCACAAACCTGCAACTTTACATTTAAATCATTAAACAACCTAGCTTAACAAATCTGATTAGATTTATTAGGTTCCCTAACTCCATGTGGATTTGATCTTTAAGTACTACAATTGAACCTCTTATTTGAGAGAGTAATTCATTCCTTATGATCATTTGAGTGATATCAGCAACCAAGATGAATTTGAAGAAAATGATGATCCTAGTGATGAGTCGAGTGATTGTCCTGATGACGAGTGAATTTCAGTATTTCAAATTTATTAATTAGACTCATTGTTTAAACAAGTTTTCAGACTTTGTAGTTTGGGGTTTAGCAGAGTAAAATGTATATATAACTTAAGAAATTTACGGTTTGGGGTTTTAGGGTATAAACACGTGTTGTCTCTAATTCGTCGTAATCCATAAAGGCGGGTCGTTCCTATATCGACATAATATGTAATTGACCCTAGGTGGTCGTAAAATTACTTCTAAATTACGAAGATTTCTAAAAAACATGGGTCGACCCTAAGTAGTCATAAATTTACTTCTATACTACGACAACACCTAGTTCTATAAATATGCACAACTCTCACATTCTAAAGATGCACAATAAAATAACCTAAATCGCCTTACTTCTACATTACGATGATCTTTAAAACACGGGTCGAACCTAAATCGTCTAAATTCACAAAACACGGTTCGTTGCAAAATCGTCATAAATTCAAAAATACGGGTGCTCCTAAAATCGTTGTAACATTACATCTACTTTACGACAAAATCGCTTTTCTAGACACGTGGGTCGTCCCAACATCGTCGTAATTTTCCTTCTAATTTATGACGACTTCAGATTCTCTATATATACTCGAGTCCCATCACCCTCACGCAGTTGCTCATTAGTCTCTCTGTCCCTAGCATCTCTCTGCCTTCTCTCTAGGCACGATTTTTTTTTTTTTGGTTTAGTTTAGGTGGTTAGTTAGGATGGAATTAGATTAGGGTTGGACTTAGTTTAGAAATGAAATTAGATTAGTTTATTATTAACGGGTATAAATTGTTTGAAATACTAATTTAATTTTTTTTTGTTTTTTAAACAGATTTATCGAGATGTCGTCTGCTCGTGGTAGAAAGGGACTTAGGGAGAAACCCACTTATGGGACTACATTGCTCGGTATGCAGAAAGATCCGGCAGCTTCTAGCTCCGGTACTGCGACCGAACCAGATTTTCTCCCTGAGAGCCAATCTCAGGGAAGATCACCTCATACGACTCACCAGTCTATGCCTCCTCCTCCGCCATATGTGCCTCCTCCACAGTATCCACAGCATCCTCCGCAGCCTCATCCACCTCAGGAGGATGCTGCCCCAGCTCCTGCCGCTGCTCCAGCATCTGGTGCTGTTCCGGGAGGTATCCATCAAGATTTTATGTTGCCACCGGATGCTCAATATGCTAGGTTTACGGTTGAAGACCTGATCCAAAAGCTCGGACGCAAAGGTTTACCCATCATCGACCCCTATCGACTACCAAACACTTATTCATTTTGTGTCTGCAACATATGGTCCAGCGTCCAAAGAATTGTTTATTGGGGCATATTTTATTTCCGTCGACTCTTTACCGAAACTGAATGTACGCTATACAGGTATGTTCATTTTCTCTCATGTTGTCCATGGACGTATTGCTCATGTTAACACAAACCTAACTTGAGGAAAGGCAAAGATGAATCCCTTCTTAGTTCTCGTGCCAAAGTAATGAAAGAACCCGGTGAAGCCACAAGTGCAATTCATATAACCTACATCAATAGCTATAAAAAAAATCTAATAACTTAACAATGTGGGAGGCAGAACAACACCAAAAACAGCACCAAAGTAACACAAATCGATTGACACAAAAACTAATTGGTAATGGCATTTTCATGATTAATTAAAGTTTTAAAATGAATATTGCAAAACAAAATTCAATAGAAGGGGTTAGTTTTATGGTAAACCACAAATATTAGGTCATTTAATTTCTTTAAGAAGCCCAATAATCTTTGATTAGCTAATTCGGTACTAGATTCGGGGAAACCGCATGGATTAAGCTTAGCACAATGCCAATCCTTAATTTAGATACATTAGGTAATTTATTTTCTATATGTTTAAAATCGTTCTACACAATTGGGTAATACATATTTGTAGAAAATAAAGATTTCACTTACTTTTTTTAGGTTTTTTCTTTTAATTATTCAACATTCCTATTGGTAAAACAATTTATTAAACCAAATATATTTAGTTTTGAGAATACCATTTTATATATAGATGCACAAACAACATCATTGCATTTAATTTATTATTCCATATCAAAGCTTTCGATGTAGAAACAAAATACATTTGATCATATAGAATACATGGTAATGATGTTCATATATTAATTATTGGTATTCTTATTGGTCAAGAGTGTGGCCATTGAACTACACAAGCAATCCTCTCTCGAAGAAGCCTTCATCGCTTCAATAAGCTTATTGTTCTTTTCAATACGATTATCTATTATTTCAGTTGAGAATCAATTAATTTATCCATATTTAAATGTCGGATTGCTTCAAACTGTTCGGTCTCCAAAATAATATTGTTTTCTTCAAGGTATTTGATTAAATTTTTCTCCAAACCCTAAATTGCAAAAAATATAATTAACATTTGTAGAAAAAACAAAGTACATAAGAGTATGAATATTGTAAGCTCACCCTCACATGATCTTCATCTTCTTTTGATTCGCCCTTCATAAGAATGAGTTCACCAATCAGATCGAAAACTTCAACATTTGTGGAAGCCATTCTTTTCTTTAATGAAACTAATCTTGAATGATATTTAAAATTTTGCCTTCACTTCTTTATCATTTTGGCACATTTATAGATTTGATAAATCAAGTCAGTCAACAATATTAAATAAATTATTTATATTGATGTTATTCTTGGTTAAACATATTTACCAATATATAATACCATAAACGTTCCAATTTAGAGTATTAAATAAAAAATTTCTTGAAAATATAATATATTATCGTATATGGTGTAGCAAAAAAAATTCCTTAATTTATTTTTAATTTCTACTGAACGAATTGATGTCACAAACATTTTTTATATTTTGCTAGTAATGTTTTTAATATTTTTTCTTGTTCTCTTTAAAACTAAAAAAAATGTGATCTAAATATATTTTATTAATATTATTTAAATTTCACATAATTATTAATGTTATATAGGATAAAAAACAAAATATAATGTTCTGTTTATATGAACTTGTGAGGTTGTACTTGTATCAATTCCAGTATGACAGTCCAATATTGTTAGAAAATTTCCCTAAATATTAATAGAATAAAAATACTATTTAAATTTTATGTATAAATTATGATATAACTGAATATCAGTAAATTAGAAACCTAAAATAAAATTTATTTTTAACGCTGATTCATTCAGTTATCAAAGGATATAATTCTGAGAATACAAAACGCAAACCTAAAACCATCAAAACACTCACTTATAGGTGATATAGAACTGCTCATAGAGCAAAATTACAACACATCTTAGAAGAAGAACCCAACAGTAATTCTAGTTTTTTTTCTGGGATCAAACTCCATGGTAGATTTACTGCAGGTCATAAAATCCTAATTCAAATGATATTGTAACCATGATGGGCCATTCCTAGAAATTTATAACTGAACATAGTGATTGCGGGTAACTAACTACACAAAATCTCCATTGTAGCATGATTTTGTTTCTACAACATATGGTCCAGCTACCAAATAATGGTTTTATTGTGGCATATCCCAATGTCGTCCACTCGTTGCCAAAACTGAGGGTACACGATAGGCGTATGTTCATGTTCTCTCATGTCTTCCATAGACATATTTTCGCTGCAGCACAAACCTGACATGAGGAAAAGCAAAGATTAACATCTTGTTTAACCGTCATGCCCAGGTAACCATAGAACCTGACAAAGCCACAAGAGCAATTAATCTAACATACAACGACAGCTACAAAAAAAAACAATCTGATAACTTAAACAAAGAGTTTTCCTGAAGTATCTACTATCCCGGTCTGGGTAATCCATAAAAATGTACCAGACTGTTGCTACTCAAGATTAGGTCTCAGTCATGTAGCTTCTGGAGTTGGTGAGCCAATGCAAACGCATAAACCTCGTCTTGATCCGACTAGCTTGGGTGAAGCAAAGTTGTTAGTTGAAGTTGAACTTGACAAGCCCTTCCCAAAACAAATTGCCTTAGATGATAAACAAGGTAATATATTTTTGGTGGATGTTGAGTACACATGGATTCCAAGTGTATGTGGTAGATGTGGAAACTTAGGACACAAAGAGAAAAGATGTCTCCTCCCGGCTGTGCAAACGAGTGTGAAAAAATCAAAGCAAGATCTGCCAAATGAAGATTTGGAAAAAGAACAAACTCAGATCAATATTGCATCAGGTCATATGGTGGTACAAGAAGAAAATTCAGAAGCTAGTTTGGTTTCAGCTGAAAAAGCACAAGGTATTCTAGTGTGAAAAGCACTACTGAAACAAAGTTTGAAGAGATGCAAACACAAGAGGGTGTTGAACTGAATGATCCTACAACACCAGCAAACTTCTCCATTTACTCTAAGGTAACAGTAGCTACTAGCTCCAACTTTCAGTCTACTTCATCGCCATTAGCAGGGACCTTACCTGCTCCAACTCAAAATTCTATTATGGAAGGAATTCCATCACCTATAATTGTTTCTGAGACCAATTTGGTTTCAAGGAACAATTCATTGGCCTTCATGTATTCACCTATACATGACAGCCTCTCTCATAATCAAACTGATCACCAAACTGAGCAGGATGATCGAGATGAGTTTCTGAGTGATGCTACGGCAAATCTCAGCATGTCAAGAGGTGGAAGGCCAATAAAACCAGTTCAAAAATATCAAGATATGGATTGGAAAACAATACGAGGGAAAGGTAAACGAGATCGTCGAGGCCGTGGATACCATACTCCCTAGTGTTTGCTCTTTCTTATCTTGTTTCATTAAGCTTATGTAGTATAAGTTTCTCTTTTTCTAAGCTATTGCTTGGCTAGATATGAGGCTTGTCTCATCATACTTTCTAAAACTTTATGGTTGCAAAACCATTATATGTTTATGTTTTTTAATTGAATGCCTTTTTTTCAAAAAAAAAACTTAACAAAGGGGGAGATCGAAAATCTCCAAGAATCTAAGGATAAAATCTCACAACGAAGCCATGGATCAACAAAGAGTGATCAATACAGGAAGGAAACCAATCGAAATAGATGATGAACCACCACACCCTTGACCACCCATCGACAACTTGTAGAAATACATGTTTCAGGAGTAAATTATAGTACCCAAAGGATATTGTTGGTGCTAATCAAGTTATAGCCAAATGATTCTGTAAGATATTGGAAAATGAAATAAATAAACAACTATATTTGATTTTATATGATCTATGATAAATTAATTACAAATAAGCTTTGTATATTATAATTTTTTATTATTCTAATCTAGGACTGGGAATACTGTTGAGACACAGTCTCTCTCACATGTTTAACTAAAATTGACATTGTATTAGTTCTTTAAACAAATGTAGATTTGGGAGAAATCCTTGTCCTAAAAACCATGACCATTACAAATGATATTTACCTCTTAGTAATAGTATGAAAATATTAGTAACAAAATTACGTTGATGTCCATCCTCATATGTTTATACCATCCCTTTGCTGATTGGGTTTCCCACTAAGCCATAAATTATCCACCTACAACCGTTTCCATTAAATTTTGCACTGAGTCTTGCCTTTAGAATGTACATATGCTTAAAATCCTCACCCATATCAAATAATTGATGCATGTTGAATTCACCACCAGGTAATTTATTTGAACCAACCTCTATTCTTGTTCTTCTTCATCACAAAATTTGTCATCAATAGGAGGGTAGAGTTCATCTTCATAAGAAATGTTATCCTTATAGTTTACCTCCAGTTTCAAAAGTCTCTTTCTGCTGCCTAAACTACTTCAATAACATAACCTCAAGCTCATCTTACTACAACAACACAGAATCAAGCTCATCATACTCCAACAACACAGACTCAAACTCCACCTGCCACCATAACTTAACAATCAGAATTAGATAGGTGGTATGCTCAAGAGCTTGGTGCGCTTTGATCAATGTCTAAGTTGTTGTCTTTTGACTCTGAACAATATTATGGTTTGTACTATTTTGGTAAACTCGGTTGTTAATGTATATTATTTTCTTTTAAATATATTTCTGCTTTTATAAATTAGGTTTTTTAAAAAAATTATTGGAAAAGTCAATAAGAACGTGACAAAATTCGTGACTAAATCAAATCACAGTTTGGTCAGGTTATATTTTGTGGAAAAAATAGGCACGGTTTAGCCACATAAATTTGTTACTACAATAGTTACGAATATAAACATCACCACTTTTTGGGAAAAGAAAACACAAAAATAAACGTGTCAAATTTCTGGCAAAAAAAACCACAAAATTTTCGTGACAATATCTTGACTATATTGCCACAGAAAATATGACTAAAACATGTTTATACGGCCACGATTTGTCACTTTTTTTTTGGATACGAACGTATCATTACTATTCATGGTTATTTTCTGAACGTGTCAAAATTCTGGCAAAAATATTTGTCGTAGTCACAATTTAAATTGTGGCTATACCCTAGATTTTACTAGTGAATTTATATTCTGTTTTTTTTTTTTGAAACTCTGAAATTATATTATGTTACCATGATCTACTGGCCAGTAAAGTGACATGACTAGCAAGCTAGGATCAAAAAGTAATGGAAAATCAGAAGTTTGTTATATGCAATTTGGCTTTAGCTAATAGTAATACCATGTGAAAAATATATCATGTGAGAAAACATTCCAGCGAGAGTTATTTAGCAGAGTGACTGGACGAGAGAGGAAAGCGTTACGTGTATGATGGGTTGCACTTGGTTCAGGATTTTTGACAAAAGAGTCCCTGGACGTAATATTATGTCTTAGTTTAAGATTTCTAGAGTTTCTGGTCAGCCTACTAACTTGCGACATTAGGCCATTAGGGTGACATGCAACTTTTTTGTCGTGGATACAATGTAACTGACTGATGTTTTAAGTCACGAATCTGGTAGTAGAGGATCTTGAATTTTTCTTTAAAAAGCTGGTCAAATTCAATCATACCAGTAGGTTTGGGATCATTTGATCTTTGTTGTCAGTAGGTTTGAGATTGTTTTGTATTGATGCCCATGTTTCCATTTCTGTACAAAATTATTATGGATGCATCTTGTGCTAATTCACCTCTTCAAAACCCACAAAATACATTACTATTTTGCATTTATTAGTATGAGCAATGTTCGAAACTACGCTAGGCGCTAGTCGGGCGGCAACGTCGGGCCTAACGCCTAACGAAAACATCAGGGAATACGTGGAAATTAATCAGAGTTTAGTTTTAGGGTTTTTATATAGGTTTTATAGATATATTATATATTTTAATTATAAACATAAAACCTTGTTTGCACAGTGGTTAGCGGGTTTTAACCATGATAAATCCACCCGGGTTTGAACCTCTTCCAGAGATTTTTTGGTTGTTTTTAACTTTAAAACATTAATGAGGGGTATAATAGATATTACGTAATCATCTTCTTCCTTATGTATCTGCTGGAACCCTAACATGGGGGCCGCCTCACTTTTTCTTTTTTCGTTTTTCATTATTTTCCTTCTTTTTCCTCTGTATTTATAGCCAAAAATGATAGATTAATCAGAAAACCTTCGATTTTAAAGTTTAAATGAACGAAATCTTGAATTTTTTAAGATAGTCGAGTTTTTTCTCCGATTAGCACCAAATCGCGGCGGTTGGAGGCCGAGGAACGATTTTCCGGCGAGTAAGCGGCCTTAGGCGCCGCGTTTTCGAACACGGGTATGGAGTATATGTGTTGGCAAGAGGTAAAAGGAACCTAAAATCTTATCTAGTTCAAGTATTCGATATTGACTTAGCAATAATGGCTGATTGTGACTTTGTGAGTCACTCTCATTTACTACCCATAAAGAGCACAATCAATAACAAACAACATTTAAAAGTTAGAGCTATCTACTCTCCTTTATTCCAGTATAATAAATTCACAAAATAGATGAGATTAAATATTTATTGTAAGTCTATATTGAATCTTATACATGAACAATGTACAAGCAGAGGTTATATACAGACACTGATACTAGGGTATACCATAGAAGTTAATGACAATATATTATGTACAATAAATAAGAATATACGAAGATCAAGCATTGATAGTGATTGATCTCTAATACGTCCCCTCAAAATGGAGGGGTTTGCACACTCCAATCTTGCCAGCAAATGAAATGAATGTTGGATATGGTAGGGGTTTGGTCATAGCATCTGCTAGCTGATCCTCGGTTGAGACGTGTACCACTCGTAGTGTGCATGACTTGACTTGGTTTCGAATAAAATTGTAGTCTAGCGCAACATGCTTTATTCTTGAATGGAAGATGGGATTGACCCATAAGTAGGTGGCTCCATCATATGGCTGGTGGAAGGAGAGGCTTTCAAGGTCCGACATAATATGGTGGGTTGTGCCCCTGTCCATTAGCCAGTTGGTAGTATTTTAGGAAGCAGTTACGGTGAGATTAGCTCGAGGATTTCAAGGCATGAATGGACTAACTTTCTGCTGACGAGGAGACTGATAGCTTTTGAGTTGAGAGCATTGCTTGGCACTGTTTCCTTGTGTGCCACAGATCTGACAGCATCCAAGGTAAGGCATTGGTCCTCTTGAGTCATTGCGGTTTTATTGTTGTGGAGATGACTGCCATTGTTGGTTAATCTGCTGTGACGCATTCATATGCTTGTTTTGGCCTTTGTAGTTGTTGCGCTGTTGTGCCATATTGGCTGTGACAAGAGTTGGTGAGACAAGAGCATCCCTGAGGGAGAGGAGTTTGGCCTCGTGGTTTAGTAGGCGCTCATGCAGCTCCGTGATCAATGGGGGAGCGTCCCTGCCTTCGATCTGGTCTATGACATTTTTGTAATCTTCTGGAAGTCCTTCGAGGATGAGATCGATCTGGTCTTCGTGGTCAACTGCTTTCCCGAGAATAGCTAGTCCATCCAAACGAGTTGTGATGCCTTGAAGGTAAACGTCGATTGTCTTCGTCTCCTTTTTCCAGTTCTTGAGTTGTGTCTTTAGCTGTTTTGTGTGACCTCTGCTTGGTTTTGCATAGGTTGATGCAAGTGTGGTTCACACATAAGAGGAGGTAGTGCAATGCGAGACATGAGGCTGGAGAGATTGAGAGATTACTCCTAGAAGTGCGCTATAAAGGAGCTTGTCTTGATGTTTCCACAAAGTGTAGGCCAGATTTGTTGGATGTGATCAAGTCTTCATCTTATATTATTAGTTTAGAAGATTCATATATTATATAGTTAAGTAATTAATTTATGTATCGTATCGTATCACACACCGAACAGATACAAATATAATTGTTAACTGCAAAACAGTTACACATGTGTATGTACGTGTCTCTATATTGGGGTTGTCTTCAAGAGACATGTCCCTTAGTTAGTTTCTCATGTAAAACTATAAATACATTCTAAATATCTAATAAAGTAATGTGGCTTTCGTTATATAAGAATAAAGCAATATATTGAGTGTCAAGGAAGAAACAGAGAACGAGAGATAAAACAGAGTAAAATCTATGTTGTCTGATGCTTAAGACCAACTGCAACGGTGATTTTAGATGAGTCCTTATCGTTAATCCTTAGCATTATTTCAATATAATATTATTATTTTGGCTTAATTAGCTAAGGATCAATCCTTCAAGAGGGATTGGAAAGATTCAATCCTTAACACACGTGTCTCTCTCTATCTCTCCTCCCACGCTCTCTCTCGATCTCTCCTTGCTCCATCATCTCCCACCATGGCTCCTCTATAATCTTCCTCTTCATCTCCCACCACGTCTCTTGCTTTACTGCTTTCTCCGTTCTTTCGGTAGGCGCAAGTGTTCATCATCCATCCGCCCTCAAACACAGAAGAGACAATCGTTTCGTTCGTCATCTTTGAAGGTATTTGCAGTACTTTCCGATTAACGATTAGCTTAATATTTGATTAATTAACCATCTGATCCGACTGTTGTTCGAAAACTCTGGAGTGTAGATTCATAAAGTATCTATCCGTACTCTATCAATTTGATTGGCCCATGGTTATTCTCCAGAAATTTGTAATGGAATCGGTAGAAATTGATTGTACTTGTCCTGGGTTTGTTAATTGTAAATCTCGGAACCTCTCTTTGTTTTCTGTTAATTTTTGTTTTTTTTGTTTGTGTGTTTTCAAGATTTAGGAAATTTCCGGTTAGATCTCCGGCTTAATCTTGTACAGTTGGTATTGGATTTTGTTTATATTGCCTTGTTGTTTGAAATTGAAACGCTCAAGTTTTTGTTTTGCTTAATATGAGAATGTTTCCGCACTTTGTTTCTTCATTTGGTATTGACTGTCTGTTCTTGTGATCTTGTTGTCTGTTCTGATCTTGTATGTTCTTGTGATCTTGTTGTCTGTTCTGATCAGGGACAATGTCTTCTCAAACTGGAAATTCACAGAGACCGTCTCTTTCCATCAGGTGGGTTTCTCTACTTTCGATTAGTTATAGATTGATTAGATTTTTGAAGCTCTTTGCTTCAATCTATAGATGTCTGTGGTAATGATGGCTAAAGTCGATAGCTTTAGTAGATTTTTATTGTGGATATGTGAAAAACAGAACTAGAGAAGACACAAAGTAATAGACTTGTGTTGTTAGTAATAATGGAGTTTGGTTTTTGTGGGTGACGTTTTTAGGTGCCAATCAACTAATACCAAAGAGCCAAAGAGTAGTTGTAATATTCTGGACAATGCGAGCAACCTTTTTACAAACATGTTAAGCGGTGGAAGTTTCGGTTCAATGGCCACTGCTGAAGGAGCTGTCTCTGATTTGTTTGGGAAGCCTCTCTTCTTATCCCTCTACGACTAGTTTATGGAGGTATATGCTATTAAGACTTACTCTGATTTACATCTTAAAGTTGAGAACTTTGTTGTTTTGATTATGTGATGTTCTTGTTTTAAAGCATGGAGGAGTTTACAAACTTGCGTTTGGTCCAAAGGTATTTGTTGTCATCTCTGATCCTATTGTTGCGGCATGTCCTCAGAGAGAACGCGTTTTCCTATGACAAGGTAATGGAGTCAGTCAGTGTCTTTGTTTTGTTTTCTTTTGGTACCACCATCAAGTAACTTTCCTTTGTGTTTTTCTTTAGGGAGTTCTTGCTGAGATCTTAGAGCCCGTCATGGGAAAAGGGTTGATACCTGCTGACCTTGATACCTGGAAGTTAAGAAGAAGAGGGGTAAGTAAAGCTGTTTTTGTTACTCTCTCTATGTTTATGGCCATTAATGATGATCTGTGTTGCAGCTATAACTCCTGCGTTCCATGCATTGTATTTGGAGGCCATGGTCAAAGTATTCAGCAACTGTTCTGAGAAAATGATACTGAAATTGAAATTGAAAAACTTATAGTTTTTAAACTTATACATTTTTAAATTTCTCTTTTCTGGTATATTTATTTTTAATCATACAATTAATAAAATTTCAATTTCAATTTAAAAAAAAAATATTTTTTTTATTTTTAAGAACTCCTAATTGGAGATCACCATTGGACACATTATTTTGACTAGAGTCCTTAACTATTCAAACAAAAAAAATTAATATAATAATAATAAAGACTCCAAGAAGGAGTCCACCATTGCAGATGCTCTAATAACTTTAGTGTTTCGCGTGTTCTCTAGTGTCTCTGTCAATGTACAAGTTATATACAGATATACTTATACTAGGGTACGATAGAAGTTAATGACAATATATTATAAACAATAAATGAGAATATACGAAGATCAATCATTGATATTGACTGATCTCTAATATTTATTTGGCCAAAGTTCCTCTAGTAAGTATTGTAGGTGTCAAAAGGAAGAAGATCACACACTTCTCTTTAGACAAAACATAATTTGGTTTTCAATTTTATAATGAAAATGGGAGTCTGATTAACAAACTTGGGAACAACTTACTTTTTAGCAAAAATACAAAAAAAAAAAAAAAAAAAACGAGAATGAGAAAATCAAAATAAGACGAAGACTCAATAATCGAGAGGATGATTCCATCCATGTGCTTGCAACACTTCTAACAACATAGAGCTTTTCTTCTTGTGCTGCATTTTCTCAGACCAGATTCCTTCTTTGCTTCTTTCTCAGCTCTGATAACGTTCTTGCATTATTATAGTCTCTGCACGAGCGTGCACACGTTGTTGAACTGAAGTCAGGTAGATATCCAGTGCATGAGCAACTTCTTGCCGATATTGACAATCAAGCCTTCGTTCCACGTGTTCTCTAGTGTCTCTGTACTTCTCAACCCGACCTATTGCATAGCGAAGCATTGCGCTCTCGTGCAGTATCTCTGCTTCAACGACCGATACTTGATTCGTAACATCTTCCTCTATTAGGGTTTTGTGGTAGACGTTGATCATCGGATACAGATCATCGTCATCATTGCATGATGTACAGATTTGACAAGGTTCTTCTTCTTCCTCTTCTTCGCTCTCGGACTCAGCGTATTCAGACACGCGCATCACAAATCCTCTACCATTCTTTGAAAAGATATTGAGATTCTTTAAGAGAGAGTTCATCTCAGAGACCACCGAGCTATCGAAACCATAAGGTTTATTACTGATCCTATAGTAACTTGGCGGACAAGGAGATTCCAGAACGATTCTCATCAAGAGATTAATTCCACAAGAGATCATCTCCCTTGTTGTACCTTTGATTGATTGAGTCTAATTCCGTCGAATCGAAAATAATTTTCTGCACCGTTACAATCTCTACACTTCTACACCAACATGTGTTTATATAGGCGAAGGAGGTAAAAAAAAGGAAATTTTAAAAGAAATCTAGAAGGCATGAAAAGATTGATTAAAGAGTACAAAAAAGGAAATTAACGTAAAAAAAAAAAAAATTGGAAAAAGCTTGGAGAGGCGGCCACTTAAAATTCTGAATCGTACGGTTCATATTTTCAAATGACGTCATCAACAAAGATATCAACGGTTTAGGTGTAAGTTGTTACCGTAAGGTTGAGACGCAGAAGATTTTTTTTTTTTTTTTTTTTGTCAACAGACGCAGAAGATTATATTCCCTTTCTTAGCTGAGACGGTTATCACGAGAACTCACAAAAAAAATAACGCGGCAAGGAGTCGTAAGTTTGCGTAGGAGTAGAACTTCTACTGTAGAAGCTCTGGATAACGTCTTTTCCCGCGGTCGGAGACGGAGGTTATGCCTTTCGGCTCTTGAGGTAAATAAAAGATCTTTCTCATTTTGGAGTAATTGCGATTTATAGGGGTTTTTCTTTTTGTTGCTTTTATTTTTGTTTGATTGGCTTCGCGTTTCTGAGATCTGACGATTCGAATTTGACGTATCCGAGTTGATTTTGAATTTCTTGGTTAGTTGAGATCTGTGTACGGAGGAATAATGTTGTTGAGATTACTAGCATTAATAGGAGGGATCTACTCTATGTTCCATTGATTGCAATTAGGGTGAGAGCTGTGACTTGTTATTGAATTGTTATTGATTCATTCATGTGTTGATTATTATTAGGTTATATTAAGCTTCATTTCATTTCGAGTGGATTTGCTTCTTTTGAGATATGGAACAAGATTACATCTGCTCAGGCTGCTGCTACCACTATCGAATTTTCTCACTGCAAGAATCTCTCTATTGGCGGTTTCTTGCTCCCTCTGATTTCCTTACTGCCTCTTTCGTGAACTGCACTTAGCTGCAAATTTCTAAGTCAGGTATGTTTTTTCACGAAGCTATTGACATTTGCATTTAGCTTGTGTTTCTACTATATGGCTTGCATAAAATTGTCTTTTTTTTCTTAACATATTAAATTAATTTTAGGCCATGTTCAAAAAAAATATTAATCATACATTTTATCAGGTAATTTTAAAATTTAATAACTTTGTCTGATTTTTTTAAATTATAAGTTCTAAATTTAGCATTATATCTAAAATTTTATAGTTTCTTACCATAATTTATCTATATATTTTGAAAAATCCTTAAGTTTTTTATTTTTATATTTCGGGGCCCTGTTCGACCGTTCCATTTGCGCGTGCTGTTAGACGGCACATAGCTGTAAATTTAATTAATGTCAGTTGTGTGAATAAATATGGAGATTTAGAGAAAACGAATAAAACTGCTATAAAAGTTAGGAAATCTCAAAAAAAAAGGAATAAAAAATGATAAGATCTAAAACACGTCATATACTCCAAACTTATCGATGCATGATTGTGTTTGTCTGGCATTTTTGTTTTGTGCAGGGCTGATGTCTGCAAGTTATCATTCCTTTGCATAGTCCTAGAGTCTTATCTAAACCTTGATCTCTACAGTTTAAAAATTCTGTTAGTCCATATTCCATATCTGCTTCTTATGGGTGCTGACTGAAGAAGGATGTATCAGTTTTTTTTTCTCTTCAAAGTTTTGACATGTCGTAGCTTTGATAAGTCTTTTTCTCGGGTCTTCCAGCCTTGAGTGAATTGTTGAGAGCCTGGGCTTCTTACTTAAAACATTCCTTCTTTTTGGTTCTCAGTATGTTTTGCGATCTTATCTTGGTGTCTTTCTTTTGCCTTGATGGCCAGCCAATTTATTTTCTAAGTAAATAACGGTTAGCCAGCGAATCTTTGAGTTTGCTTGCATACGAACAAGTGGAAGATTGAAAGTTCTTTACAAACAAAAAATAAAGAGTATATTGTGTTTAACCAAGAGCCATGGAGAGGTAGGTTTGATTTTCTTTATCTGTGCTCTAACTTTGGCTTTAGACCATTGAGTTATAATTTATGTTTCCTTTTCGATGCCTTATGCAACTGTAGGTATAATTTTGTCAAAGAAGTTGGTGATGGGACTTTTGGGAATGTTTGGCGAGCTGTCAATAAACAGACTGGTGAATTTGTAAGTTGTAAGTGAAGGTATTGTATCTCCTCCACTGCAAATGTTATCAGTCTTTCTTCTTGTCACTGATCATCCTTTTTTCAAACTAGTCTCTTAGTAGGATGAATCATCCAAACATTGTGAAGCTGAAGGAAGTCATCCGCGAGAATGATAACATGTACTTTGTGTTTGAGTACATGGTATACTTTTTAGTTCTTGCAACTTTTTGTTTGATCTTTTTTCTATAGTTCTTTCTTCACCAGTGCCCTAAATATTCTTATTGTTCTTACTCGAGAGCAGGAGTGCAATCTTTACCAGCTTATGATCGCCCTAAGCTTTTTGCAGAATCTGATATCCGAAATTGGTGCTTTCAAGTCTTTCAAGGCCTTTTTTACATGCATGAGCATGGATACTTTCACCGTGATCTTAAGCCAGGTAATTGATTACCAATCAGTGTCAACTCACGTGCGTGGAGTTCGACATTATTTTTCAAATCAGTTACCAAGTTTTTTTTACTGTTTCTCCTGATGTAGAAAATCTATTAGTCTGTAAAGATGTCATTAAGATTGCTGATCTTGGCCTCGCCCGGGAGATCGATTCAAGTACACCTTATACAGAATATGTCTCGACACGCTGCTAAGGTTCACTTCCCTGATCTGTTGAAATGGATCCTTAAGAAAATCATTATGTTTGTAGTTCGGTGGTAAATGTGATTTGAGTATTGGGCCACTTAAATTATGTGCTCTAAATGTGTATCAGGTATAGGGCACCTGAAGTACTGCTACAGTCATATGTGTACACGTCTAAAGTTGGTTAGTGTTCTCAAAACTCCAATAGAAAGAAGTCTTTCAGTATGGTGTTGGTCCATTTCTTAATCATGGGAAAATTTTGCTTGTGTTTCAGATATGTGGGCAATGGGCGCTACTCTGGCTGAGCTGTTGTCGCTTTGCCCCCTTTTTCCTGGAGCTAGGTATTTGTCAAATGGTGATCACGTACAGTTTTTCCTGATTAAACAACGTTGTGAATGTGATAATATCTCTTTTAATGTGCGCAGTGAAGCAATATATAAAGTCTGCAATGTGATAGGTAGCCCAACTCAAGAGACATGGTTGGAGGGCCTTAATCTGGCTAGTGTCATTAATTACCAATTCCCTCAGGTAAATTTTTTGCTCAAATCTTCAATAATGTTTCTGGAGGAAAATGCGTCATGATCCTTTTTTATATAGTTTTGCATACTATTAATGATACTATCTTGCAGAGGCGATTAACCTTGTTGAGCGGCTATGCTCATGGGATCCCAACAATAGGCCGACTGCTGCAGAGGCTTTACAGCACCCGTTCTTTCAGAGTTGTTACTATGTTCCACCATCTCTCCGTACCAAAACGTCTGTTGGGCAGAGAGGGTCTCTCGAGCGTCAGCAGCAGCAATCAGTCAAGAGGTTACCGGCGACTTTGACCAATACTGCTAATTACAAGCCGTTCAACAGTTATGCTAATGCAAAGGCAAATGGTCCTCCTTTTGGCGCTTGTCAGACCCAGCGGAATTTGGAGACAGCATGGAACAACAAAGCCATGGGAAGTTATCATGTCAGAGATGCTAAGTATATACCACCGCCTGGAAGGAAGAGTCCTTGCAAGTAAATTTACATTTTTAGTCCTTCTATTGGGTCTTTCCTCGTGGGCCATCAGGGACTGCGAATAAACTGGCAAATGCAGTGGTTGGCGGGGGAAGATGGAGTCAGAGTCAAAGGCAACAACAACCGGTTATGAAAGCAGGGTGGGTGGGAGAAAGTGGTGACATGTTCCTTAGACCTACACAGCCTCCCAACCCCTACTCTAGGAGAATTGCCGGTTAAAGCCCAAAGACTCTTTGGGCTTTTGATCATCATCTTCCAGAGAGTCCAAAGTCGTTTGAAGACTAAGCTATGTTTGATTTCCTTTTTCAAAACTATCTTTCTTGTTCGTCGAACTTCTTCCCTCTGTACTGACTTTAATGTTTCTGTCATGACTTTGACTATTTTGTATGAAGTACTTTTCATTTCTCAATAAAGCTGTCGACTTTGGGCCTAAATTCTTCTTTTCTTTTTGTTATCAACGTAGATAAATTCATGAAGATTTTATTAACCAAAGGATGGACGACGAAAGGTTTCATTGCGCTGTACGCTCTTGAATCGATATGTGAAATTTGAATTTGCCTTTTAACTGGATTATATTTCCATAATAACAATCAACAAAATAAGTTTATAATCATTACATATATACGCATATTCATGTTCTCTTGCGTCGTCTATGCTCATGTCAACACAAGCCCTGACTCGAGGAAAGGCAAAGATGTATCCCTTGTTTAATTCTCGTGCCAAGTAATGAAAGAACTCGGCGAACCACAAGTGCAATTCATCTAATCTACAACAAAATGTACATAAAATAAAAGTCTAATTTCTTAATAATCGTGGAGGCAGAAAAACTCTGAGAACCGTACCAAAGTAACATAAATCGAATGACAAAAAAAAAGATATTTTGTAATTAATTAAACTTTTAGAATATGGCAAAACAAAATAAAAAAAGTTAATTTTGTATTTGACCATGATCATTTCTTAATAAAACCCTATAGTCCTTGATTAACTAATTCGACACTAGATCCGGGGAAATCGCATGCATTCAGCTTAGCACATGCCAATCCTAAATTTAGATAAATTAGGTATTGTTTTTTACATAGGTTTAAAATCATTCTACATATTTTTGGGTATTAGATTTTTGTAGAAAATAAACATTTCACTTATTTTTAGTTATTCCAATATTCCAATTGGTAAAACAATGGCCTATTTGGTTGGAAATACATAGAATAAAAGTTATTTAGGTAACTATACATAAAACTTTTTAATTAGGTATGAGGATAAATCGGTGAATGAGAACTTACCATTCTGTCCCTAAAACGAAATCATAGTGATAAGATTAGATTCTATGAAACGGAAAAAAAAACTCCAGCAACGTCGCCATATATGTATTTAATTACGTTCGTATAAATACGCATCATCATTCATCACTCCACATATCTCAACACTTTCTCATTCTCTTCAATCACAAAACCAAACCCCTTTATCCATCCAAGACAAAGAGCAAAGAGTTAACGTATATAATAGCAAACCGCAGCGGCGATCTCCGTTAAAACGCAGGAGCATCCATCGAACGAGCGTCTCCGGTGGTCCCTCCACCTCGACGTGAAATCCCCACAGCCAATATCTCTCATGCAAGATTCACCGCACAAAACATGCTGTGTCAGAGATGTCAGACGAAAGAGAGGTAGTTAAGCTGGTTTAACCGGAGTAAAACTCTGTCAACCGGTCCGGTTAATTGGTTCCAAGCGAGTGATAAATATCTCAACGACAGAGGGAGAGATTGAATCGGTGAGGCTGTTGCGTTTGAGATCGATTCGGGTTAGCGATTGCGAGAGAAACGGAGGGATTGATCTGGTTAAGTGATTGTGGCGGAGAATCAAATTGGAGAGCTCCGGTAAGGACCCGATGGACGGAGAAATAGTTCCCGCTAGCTGATTGTAGCTCAAATCAAACGTTCTGAGACGGTGAACCTCGCCGAGACTCGCCGGAATCTCCCCGGAGATGAAATTCTGGCTGATTGCTAAGAAACGAAGGTCTTTTATCCGGGTGAACCGGCTCTGGGATCGCCGAGGTTGAGAGAAATTACTTTATCGCCGTCACAGTAGACTCCAGCAAAGCCGCATGGATCAGAGGTGAAGTTCCATGAGTGGAAGAAATTGGAACCAGACAAATTGTGGAGAGATTTACTAATCGCTAGCAGAGACAAGATATCAACAGGGTTACTTTTGGGATATAAGGAAAATGAAACAGTACGAAGCCAATCACCTAAATAATCTTTTTATCTTGTATATCAAGTGCAATTGCTCTAAAACAATTTAGTAAGCCAATTATATTTAATTATGAGAATATCAGTTGTATATAGATGCACAAAAAACATATTTGGATTTCATTTATTATTCCATCAAAGCTTTAGATGTATAAGCAAAGTACATTTGATCATATATGATACTACATGGTAATGATGTTCATATATTAATTATTGGTTTTTTTATTGGTAAGACTGTGGCAGCTACACGGGCAATCCTCCCCTGGGCAAACCTTCATCGCTTCAATAAGCTTATTGTTCTCTTCAATACAATTATCTATGATTTTCAGCTGAGACTCAATTAATCTATCTATATTTAAATGTCGGATTGCTTCAAAATGTTGGCTGTCCAGAATAATCTTGTTTTCATCAAGGTATTCAATTAAAGTTTTCTCCAAACCCTACATTGCACAAAATATAATTAACGCTTATAGAAAAAACAAAGTACATAAGAGTACGAATAGTGTAAATAAATACTAACCCTCACGTGCTCTTCATCTTCTTTTGATTCTTCCTTCATAAGGATGAGTTCACCAATAACATCGAAAATTTCATCACTTAAGGAAGCCATTTTTTCTTTGGTGAATCTAAATCTTGAAAGATATTTAAAATTTTGTTTTCACTTCTTTATAAATTTTGGCACATTTATAGATTTGATGAATCAAGTCAGTCAACAACATTAAATGAATGTATATTTATATTGATGTTGTTCTTGGTCAAATATCCTTAATATATACATATTTACCAATATATAATACCATAAATCTTCCAATTTGGAATATGAACAACAATTTTATTGAAAATATATTATATTATCATATATGTTGTAAGAAAAGATACATTTCCTTAATTATTTGATTTTTAATTTCTATGGAACGAAATGAAGTCACAAAGATTTTTTATACTTTGCAAATAATGTTTTTAATATTTTTTTTATCTTTTTCTCTTTAAAACTCTAAAAATGTGACCTATATATAATTTATTAATATACTTTAAATTTCACATAATTATTAATGTTATATAGGATAACGAAGGCAAAATATAAGGTTTATGTTTAACTAGAAACGAACTTCGAAGCCTGTAGTTGTATCAATTCCAGTGTGGTATTCCAATATTGTTAGAAACTTTCCCTAAATATCAGTAGAATAACCAAATACTATTTAAAAAAATTATGTATAAATTATGATATATCTGAATATCAGAAAATTAGAAACCTAAAATTAATTTATTTGTAAAGCTGATTCGTTCAGTTATCAAAAGATATAATTCTGCATGTATGGTCATATGCCCATGTTTTGAACATCATTTGAATATGCCCATGCTTTGAACATCATTCGAATATCCGGAAAAAAAGTCCATCTGTGAGCTGCATCTCTCTGTTAGAGTCGATATTTCTACAAATTCGGAATATTCTTAGGTCAATAAGAAATAATAAATATAATAAAACTAGTTATTGTATATTGTATTTAGTGGTATTTAAATCTTTTGGATTTTGAAATGTAAATTTTACATTTAGACTCTATTATTTTTTAATATCTTAAATATTTAAAAATTTTATATTGGGATTTTGCATCCTGATGCTATGTTTACATTCATATTCAATAGTATAGTGTTAATATATGAGTATTTTCATCCAAACTTAGTGGGCATGTATATTTTTATGAGATTTGTTATGATTTTGCTATAATGTTTTTTAAAATCAACAAAATCAAATTTTGATTTAAATAGAGCTCATAAGAGTTCGTTTTATTTCTCGTTGTTAGCTGATCTCATAATTTCTTAGTGGCTTCTTCTTAGATTTTGAAGCAATATGATGAGGTTGAAGTTTTGGTTCAATCGGATGAAGATGCAATTGTGTAGAGGGGTTGTCCCGGATGTTTCAGTTCTTGGTTCCATGTTTCGGGGTTGCTGTGGGTCAGTCAGTGTGTGTGGTGCTATTCGACTTGCTTCTTGGCTTTTCATCATAGACAAGAAGTTCAAGTGAGTTTTGTTTCTGTTAAATCCTCTTCGTTGCTTGTTCGCTTGACTGACTGTAGTCTTTTGCTACTAAACCTCTCGTTGTTTTAGGTTTTGATTTTGTTACCTTGTGATATAGTTAAAATGAAGAATAAAAGGAGGATGCTGAGTCAGCAATCCACGTGATCTTTCGGGTCAACTGCGTAACTGAATAGGTTGACTCTGTTTATAAACAGAGCAAATTTTGTTAGGAAAATATCAGAAAAATATTGTTGCATTTTCTCTTCTTCTCATTTTTCTCTAGAACTTTTCCAGAAAATCTCAGTTTATTGAGCTTCGTACTTGTAGTCGGAGTTTATCATTGTGAGTCAAATCGGTGTTTTATGACCATTGGATTTGTTGTTACTTGTTTCAAATCGAATATTATTTTACGGTATTAAAGGTATCAAAGCTCGATCTTTCATTGGAATCATCGATGGCGGAGACTAGATCGCAGGCGTTGTTGAAGGAAGCTATGATTCGAGAAGTGGAATGAAGCTTGGGATCGAAGATCGATCAAGTTCTCGATCGTACGCAGTTGTTGGAGACGACGGTAGCTGATCAGAATGCAATGATTCTGGATTAGAATACGAAGATGGAGAAAATTTTCGCGGAGATGTTCGTAGCGATTCGTTTGATATCAATGCAACAGAATCAAGCTTTAACGAGTGATGACGTTAATATCAGACGAACGTCGCAGATTCATTCAACTTCTCCAACGATTCAAGCGAATCAAGCTGATCTAGGGAGAGGACGATCATGTATTTCACATAACTATTCAGGCATGACTCGCCTCACGAAACTTGATTTTCCTAGATTCAATGGCAAAAAGATGAAGGAATGGATAGTTAAGGTTGAGCAATTATTTATGATGGATAATACGCCGGAGAATATGAAGGCAGGATTGGCTTCGATTCATTTTGATGGTTGTTGCAACATGGCATCAGTCTGTAGTTCAACAAGAAGAGAATCAAAATTTATTGTTCAACTGGCCATTGTATAAGTCGCTACTGGTGGAGAGGTTCGAAGAATTGTTTGACGATCCAATTGTTGAGCTTAAGAAGTTACAAGAGACGGATGGTATTGTGGATTATCATGGGAAATTCGAGTTGATTAAAACAAGAGTTAAGCTTTCAGAGGAGTATTTGGTCAGTGCTTATCTTTGAGGCCTGAGAATGGACACTCGGATGCATATAAGGATGTTTCAGTCTCAATCGGTACGCCAATGTTTGATGCTTGGGAAACTCTATGAGATGGCACATCCGAGGAAAGCTACACCACCAGTTTGGTCGCAGACTAAACAATCAGTAGCAACAAAGGCCGTGTTACCATATAAGAAGGAGGTTGACTACAAAGAGGGTTTGATAGTTAACAAAGACAAACCGTTAGAGAATCAACCACGAAAGTTTCTATCATAAGAAGAAATGAGTAGAAGAAGAGCTGAAGGACTCTGTTACTTTTGTGATGAGAAGTTTATTCATGGTCATTATCTCAAGCATAAGAAGTCACAGTTGTTCATGATTGAAGTGGAAGAGGATGATGAGATTAATGATGAGGAGGAGGAGTTGGGAATGGAAGATGGAGGTGAAGTAGCTCAAATTTCGGTTAATGCTATTGATGGCATTTCTGATTACAAGACGATGAAAGTTAAATGAACACATGGGAAAATATCACTTTTCATACTCATTGACACGGGTTCAACACACAACTTTCTTGACAAGAGTGTGCCTGAGAAGTTGAAATGCACACTTAAGCCAGCTGGTTTAACAAAAGTGACAGTAGCAGATGGTCATAAGTTGGGCGTGTCAGCATTTGTGGAGGGGTTAGAGTCGAACTTTCACAGTATTACTTTTACAATTGATTTCATGCTGATTCTTTTGGGAGGTTGTGATATGGTTTCGGGTGTTCAGTGGTTGCAGCAATGGGGACCAATAACTTGGGACTTTTAAAACTTGACAATGTTATTCAAAATGGATCGCCGTAAAGTCTTGTTACATGGGATCAGAGAAAGATCTATACGGGAGGTGAAAGCTGCTAAGTTGAACAAACATCAAGAAGATTCAGTACAATTGCCAACGATTTCTACACAGATGTTGACAGAGCAAACAGAGGTGCAGTTGTGCTCTGCAGTTGTTAAGACAAGATCTGAAGAACTAGCGATGGAAGTGGAAAAACTAATTGAGGAGTATAAATATATTTTTGATGAACCTATAGCTTTATCACCATTGAGAGGTCATCATGATCATAGGATACCACTGATAGAAGGTGCTATTCAAGTGAACCAAAGGTCTTATTGCTATGCAGTACACCAAAAGAATGAAATTGATAAGATGGTTCAAGAGTTTCTCTCAGCGGGTACCATACAAGCAAACTATGGTCCATATGCTTCTCTAGTGGTGCTGGTTAAGAAGAAAGATGGTTCATGGAGGTTATGTGTGGATTATAGGGGATTTAACAACACAACTATGAAAGATAAATTTCATATTCCTCTAATTGATGATTTGATGGACGAGTTGGGTGGTTCCCGGATTTATTCGAAGATAGACCTTCGCGATGGTTATCATCAAGTGTGTAAGTATCCTCCAGATGTGCATAAGACTGTGTTTAAAACTCATAGCGGTCACTATGTTTACACAGTCATGCCCTTTGGACTTACAAACGCTCCAGCAACCTTTCAAGGCTTAATGAACTCAGTCTTTAAGGAGCTTTTGAGGAAGGGTGTTCTGATATTTTTTTTATGACATCTTAGTGTACAGCTCTACTCTTGAGCAACACTTGGGTTATCTTCGCAGAGTTTTTGAGTTGATGCGACAGAACAACCTCTTTGCTAAGCGTAGCAAGTGTGACTTTGCTACTAAACGGGTTAAATATCTTGGACATTTTATCCAAGCAGAATGGGTGTCAACGGATCCAGAGAAGGTGAAAGCTGTTGCAGAGTGGAAGATTCCTGAGAATTTGAAACATTTGAGAGGGTTTTTGGGATTGGCTGGTTATTATAGGAGGTTTGTGAAGGATTTTGGAGTGATTGCCAGACCATTAACGACTTTAACGAATAAAGAATGTTTACAATGGTCAGCTGAAGCAAAGCTTGCATTTGTTGAGTTGAGGAAGGCGCTTTTTGAGACACATATATTAGCTTTACCACGGTTTGATCAACCGTTTGTGGTGGAGACTGATGCTTGTGGTCAAGGTAGCGGCACGATTTTGATGCAAAATGGTCATCCTTTGGCATATATATGTAGACATTTGAAGGGGAAGCAACTTCGTCTTTATATTTACGAGAAGGAACTAATTGCTGTAGTGTTTGATGTTCAGAAGTGGAGACATTACCTTTTCGTATGATATTTATTATCAAAACCGATCAAATGAGTTTGAAGTATCTCTTGGAGCAGCGTCTGAACACTCTTATTCAACAGAAGTGGCTCCCCAAACTCTTCGAGTTTGACTATGAGATCCAATACAAGCAGGAAAAGGAGAATCTTGCTGATGACGCCTTATCTAGAATGGATGGAGCTGAAGTCTTGCATATGGCCTTATTTGTGTTGGAATGTGATCTGCTGAAACAAATACATGAGACCTATGATAAAGATAACAAAGTAAAGGAGTTGATTGCGAGTTTGAAGAAAAAACCATTGTCTAAGAAACATTATTCATGGTCTCAAGAAGTGTTGCGTAGGAAGAATAAGATTGTCATTTCTGATGATCCGTTGATTAAGCAGGCAATCTTAGAGTGGCTGCATAATTCAAGTGCTGGTGGTCATTCCGGGAGAGACGTCATTAACTAACGAGTGAAAGGTCTCTTTTATTGGAAGGGAATGGCACTTGATGTTCAAAGATTCATTCGTGGCTGTGATACTTGTCAGTGCTGTAAGTATGACTCCACGACATCTTCTGGTTTACTTCAACCCTTACCAATACCTGAAGCTGTGTGGACAGATATCTCTATAGATTTTATTGATGGCCTCCCTAAGTCTTCGGAAAAATCAGTGATATTGGTGTTTGTAGACAGATTAACCAAAGCAGCTCACTTTGTTGCCTTGTCACACCCTTACTCTGCTTCATCGGTAGCTTATTCCTTCTTGGATAATGTATTCAAGCATCATGAGTTTCTGAGATCCATTGTTAGTGACCGTGACAGTGTTTCTTAAGCGAATTTTGGCGTGAGTTGTTTAGTCTGCAAGGAGTGGCTCTTAACTTCTCAAATGCTTACCACCCTCAAAGTGATGGGCAAATAGAGGTAGTAAACATATGTCTGGAAACATATTTGAGATGTATGTGTAGTGACAGACCGCATATGTGGAGCAAATGGTTGGCTTTAGTTGAGTTCTGATACAATTCCAACTTTCATACTTCAATCCAAATGACCCCTTTTGAAGAAGTTTATGGTCAGCCTCAACCTCAACATTTGCATACCTTCCAGAAGAAACAAAAGTTGATGTCGTGGCTAGATCATTGGAGGAGCGCGAGAAGATGGTTTTGTTGTTGAAGTTTCATCTGATGCGAGCTCAACATCGTATGAAACAAGTGGCTGACGAGCATCGAATGGAAAGAAGCTTTAACGTTGGTGATTCTATCTTTGTTAAGCTGCAGCCCTGTAGGCAACAGTCAGTGGTGTATCGTTCTATTGAAAAGTTGTCTCCGAAGTATTATGAGCCTTATGAGATTTGTTGATCTCTGTGGGAAGGTGGCGTATAAATTGAGGTTACCTACTTCATCAAGGATACACTATGCTTTCCATGTTTCACAACTGAATGAGGTGGTAGGTAATGTGCTGGTTTCTACTGAGTTACCAAAAGCGGTCAAGACGTGATCTCTAAGGAACCTGAGAGCATTTTGGAAAGGAAGATGGTTCGTCGTCAGCACCGTCCTACTACTATGGTGCTGGTGAAGTGGGTTAACGAACCGAGTGATGAAGCTACATGAGAATTTTTCTTTGATGTGGAGAAGAGGTTTCCGAATTATAAACCTTGAAGTCAATGTTTTCGAATGGAGGGAGATTTGATATAGTTATAATGAAGAATAAAAGAAGGATGCTGAGTCAGCAATCCACTTCAGCTTTTGGATCAACTGCGTAACTGAATGGGTTGACTCCGTTTATAAACAGAGCAAAATTTGTTAGGAGAGTATCAGAAAAATATTGTTGCATTTTCTCTTCTTCTCATTTTTCTCTAGAACTTTTCCGGACAATTTCAGTTTGTTGAGTTCCGTACTTGTAGTCGGAGTATATCATTGTGAGTCAAATCAGTGTTTTATGAACATTGGATTTGTGATTACTTGTTTCTACGGTATTACCTTGGGTCTTTTAGGATGGTAAAAAGGTTTAGTTGTAGGAATTTTCTTGTCTTAAGTTATGTTTCAGTTTTTTCTTTTGGGTTTTAGTTTTATTCTTTTGGGTTGTATTTCAAGAGATTTTGACGTGTTCAACTGGCTTAGGTATCGCAACTTGTATTCCATCCAAATGTTTAATATAAATCAATTGAGTGAACCAAAAAAACAATACTGAAACTGAAGAATGGGAGGGAGAACGATTTGATCCAGCCCTAGAAGAAAATGTTAGATACCCTGAACGATTTCAAGCATCGACGTGATCTGTTGGTTGATTCATTGTACACTTGGAGTTTGATATCACTGGATTTGATTTGTGTCTATGGTTTCTTCATTCTTCAGTCTTATTGAAGATCACAGAGTGATTGTACCATACTGGTCTTAAAGCATACATACGTGAGAAAGAGTTCATGTTTGAGCAAACAGTGCAATAGACATCACAAGGTTCCATCATAAAGAAACCACCATTAAAAAAAAAAAAGGTTCTATCATAAAACATACAATGTCAACAACATTTCTATGCAGAAAAGAGTTCATAGTTGTGCAGAGAAAGTAGAAAACTACAATGCAAGAATGAAAAAAACACCAAGAAATGTGTTTTTTGATCACTTGCCTATTATGAGTTTCGCTCTGGCATCTCCTTTGTTGATTTGGAACTGATCTGTTAATCCAAAGTGAGCCATTAAAAGCCAAACAAAGTTGATCAGCTCACCACCTCTACTAAGCTGCTCCACATGAGCTGTAGAATCGCAATGACAAGCTGCATAACATAGCAGTTCCACCCACACTTTGCTCAGTATCTCCCATTTGTCTTTCCCATACCTCTCTTCCAGCTGCCTAAGGTCCTTAGCTAACCTGCTAGCATCAAACAACACAGACTTGCTTCTATCTCCCTTAACACCCATTGGATCAATATCACTACTAACGTCAAGGATCGTCTTGCTAGCAATCTTCACATCTCTAACGTTCTCAATATGCCTCCTGTGGAAGAACTTGTCAGCTTCAGCCATCGTGTCTCTGAATCTTATCTTCCCAATTCCAGCGACCTCGGACATCAGACCAGGTTGCATGATCAGGAGATACATCACGTAGTCTGAAATGATTTTGCTGAACTCACGGTTGCTGTAATGCTTACTTTTATCATATCCCTCAGGGATAGTCTCTTCCTGTTGGTAACAGAGCTCGGTTGCAATGTGCCACATCAAAAGACTCTGATCATAATCAAAGTTTGTGACATAACCCACCAGCTTCTCCCTGTCTGCATCCTCTGGAAGGTTGTCTCGCAAAGTCCATTGTCCTCGAGCCAGAGATATCCTTTTAGCATTTTCAGGACTGTCTCCAAACTTTGACTTGTATTTGAGCTCATTGAACATGAACGCCCAGAGCTCTTTAGTCATGGGCTCTCCGTGCACAAACAGCGTCTTGTAAACCATGTCAAGCATATCCGAGATGTCGAAGAAGTCACTGAACTTATCCCACACAAACTTGATGAAATGAGGAATGCGGGAAAGGAACCCGAAATAAAAAGGGTAGATGGTACTACGAGCCCAAGGATGTTTTCTTGACGTTTCATTGACTTTGTGGCTGATCCTCTTGTGCACAGCGTTGATCAACTTGGGAACCCATCCACCAAGTGTTTGGATGATAAAGCTAAGCTTCTCAAATGGGTAAGTGAAGGCAGTCCATGCGTAGCGGCGGAGTTTACCTCTTGCGTCGTGGATCCTCGCTACCTCTGCATTTGTGGCGTAGGCTAGGAAGTTAAACACGTTAATGCTTCCACACCATCTCCTGAGGAAGAATCCAGTCGTCAGCACTTCATGCTTTGAACACTTATCATCACCTTCCTTGTTACACTCTTGCATCGTCCAACTAAGCTTTCTGAGACTAAGAAGCCAGTTGAAAAACTGATCTTTCGGTGATAGATCTTCGTCGGGGTCATCCTTCAAGCTACTAAGTGCAGCACAAGTCCAGTCAGAAAACAGAAACAAGAGGATTGAAATGAGATCCAAAGCTAAGCCAACTGCAAACAGCGTGTAAGTAACCACAACATCAGCTGGATGAAACTCACTGCCTTTGTTTGGTTTCTTATGAAAGAGGATGAAAGCTGCCACAAGGGTCCCTGAAGCAACCACCCGTGATATAGTTCCGATAACGGTGTGAAGAACAGCGACCTTGGTGAACAGAGCATCATAGAGGAATCCAAGCTCAACTTCAATGATCCTCAAAGCTTCCTCTGGATCAGTAAGATTCTCAAAGATCTCTAGGCTCTCGTCGCGCTCCCTGAAGCTGAAGATAAGGTTGACCACAAGACCCTTGAATGTGTTGAAGAACTTGTAAGCATACTGAGCAATCTCAAGGTCAGTCAACTTACTCTTTTCTTTTCTTTTCTCCGAGGCTTGTGCTGGATGCACCAACTTCTTAGGCCTATTCTCCTTGTCAGGCTCATCAATGAGAATGATCTTTGTGGGTAGTCTTGCCTCTTTCTTGGCCTTGTACTCCTCCATGAGCTTGGCGTAGTTTGGTCCTGGATCCGGTGCTTGAATCATAGAGTCTCTAAACTTATCCAAACTAGCACTATACAAAGCCGTTGTCCTCTCTAGATACTTTATAGTCCCGGAGATAAACACTAAGAGTATTATCAACCAGAGGCTATTGGGGATAGACTGAAGAACAACGTAAACACCAGCAATTGCCTGAAAGACAAGTCCAAAGACATGTCTGAGCCAAAGAGCGTTGTCCTCAAGGGCGAAAGCTGTGATAGTGTCTGGTCCACCAAGATGTAAGAGCAAGAATGGTGCCCATAAGGCCATGAGCTTCTTGTCCTGTGGAGGGTCATCTTTCTTGAGTTCTTTACCTTGGTTCTTGGAGATGAGACCAACGGCGAAGTTAGCAGACCAATCTGCTAAGAGGTAAGAGGACCAAACGAGCATGATCAAGAGTCTTCTTGGTGTGCGTTTCCTCAGAGGAGAGAAGCAGATGAGAATTGCTTGGAGGGTGAGGCTCAGAATGATTGCTCCTCTTATGTTCCATCTGTCCCACACATCTTTGATGTGTTCTGGTATCACGTCCACCATTGTTGTTGCTCTCTCTTGATGTGGATTTTTTCTTTCGACTCTCTCTCTCTCTGTTTCTTTTGGTTTTCAGATGTTTCTTTTTTTCTCAGATTGACTTAAAAGAAATTTGGGGCCTGTGGACTGTTTTTGGGAAGCCGTTGATGTTCTTTTTTTTTTTTACCAGACGCTCACTAACTCGGGTAAGAGACGACTCAGCGACTCACTCAAGTCTAGCTGTTCTGTTTTTTTTCTACGAATTAATAATAATAAACTTTTATGCACTTTTCGTACATTTATTGTAAATTGTTTATTAAAAAACTAGTCGTTATTCGCATCGTAAAAAATCTTCTTTTTTAAATAAACAAAATATTCATTAAAGAAAAGTTCGTTCTTTTTCTTTTGCGGGAGACGACTTTAGCTTATTGGTCTTTCTTTATAAACATGCTGAATAATAAAATCAAAAGTGACAGCTGTTGGGTAACAAAAAATAAATGTTCATGTCATCAGAAGTTGAGCTCGCGGCGTTTAAGGATAATAATACATTAATCAACTAAATGTCTAAATCCAATTTGAATCTTTAATACTATGATTAAAATTCGAAGACCATGATTATTTTTTTATAAATTATAATAGAATTTTTAGTACATTACTTTAAGACTGCCTCCTCGTTAGTCATATGACTCATATCTTTACTCCAGTCTGTATTTTTAATGGTTTGTTCTCTGTTTAAATAATTTTAACGTTTGTGTCATCACTTTCCTGAATTATTTTTAACGCATTTCGATCACTAGGAGAATTGTCTAATGGATCTCAGAAATTAACCAAGCTCACAAAAATGAATGTATCAGCCAAACAGAAGATAAACAAGAAGGTCAATGAGCTACAATGCAGATGATATAATTGCTGGTAATGATACAACAGATGCAAACAGTTCAAGACATTACTCTTTGAAACGACAAAAGAACACAATAAAAGCAAACGGAGGAAACTAATGTTGCTGCCGGTTATTAGAGGATCACTTGCCTATAACCAGTTTAGCTCTAGCATCTCCTTGGTTGATCTGGAACTGGTCTCCTAGCCCAAAATGAGCCATCAACAGCCACACAAAGCTGATGAGTTCTCCACCTTTGCTTAGCTGAGCTGCATGTTCAATAGCACCACACTTAGTTGCTGCATAAGAAAGTAACTCAACCCACACTTTGCTCACTACTTCCCACATGTATGCTTCTCCCTTGACTTTCTTCAAGCCATTAAGCTCCTTTGGTTCTGGGAGCTCTTTTAAACCTTTAAGCTCTTTCGCCAGCATGCTCCCATCAAACAGGACCGACTTACTTCTATCACCTTTCACGTCAATAGGTTCAGCTTTTGCTGGAGCCGTCACAGATAAAATCGCCTCACTGGCCTTCTTTATGTCTCCGTATTCGATATGCCTCCTATCGAAAAACCTTTTCGCCTCTTCGCAGGTGTCCCTGAATCTTATCTTTCCAATACCCACAACAGCTGACATCAAAGTTGGTTGCATCATCATGAGGTACATCATGTAGTCTGAAAGGATTTTACTAAACTCACGGTCACTATGACTCTCTTCAGTGGCTGGTTCTGATTGGTATAAGAGCTCGGTTGCAATATGCCACACAAGAAGACTCTGATCATAGTCCATTTCCATCACATAGCGTAGAAGCTTCTCACGCTTTTTCTCTGTCTCTCTGTCTTCACCTTGTATGTCACGCAGACTCCAGTCACCTCTAGCTGAAGAGACCCTCATGGCGCTTTCCGAGTCGTCAGCGAAACGGGATTTCTTCAAAACCTCTCCAAATATATGCTCCCACAGATCAAGAGTGACACGATCACTTGATGTAAAGATAATCTCCTCAAACTGAGCTTGTATCCCAAAGAAGTCCATGAACTTTCTTATCAGATAACCAAGAAGATGAACAATGACGAACGTCCAGTAGATCCAACTCCTAATATAATCTTCCTTTAACCATTTTCTGTTCTTGCATAAAACACTTATCTTATTGTCAAACCACTTGTAAACATTATGACCCGCTTGCTTTATACTGTGGAAACAGAATGCAATTGCTTTTCCAATGGCTTCAAAGACAACTCCAATGCGAAAAACCGCGAAAAACCAGTCAAAGGACATGTGTATGAAACCCTTTGTGTGATGGATCCGCTTCGGTGTTATCCAAAGACAGTACTCTAGCAAGTTGTGTGCATGTACGTACTCAGACCACCTGCGTACCATAAAGAAAGTGTCAAGGACTTCATGACATGTCTTGTCCGTTCTATCCTTCTCAACGTCTTCGTCCTTCTTCAGCCTCATGGAAATGAGAATTGGCTTTATAATCTTGTTGAACCAGTTAAGTTTGTTGTTCACTTCATGAGACACTGCATCCTTGGGTTTAAAGCATCTGTACTTCTCTGTTTTCAACCCTCTGGCTACAAGAATCCTGTTAAGAAACTTGTCGAACTTAGTGTCAGGATCATCAACCTCGTCCTTCATCTTCCTCAGCCTAACAAAGGTCCAGTCAGACAGACAGAACATGATAAGAGCAATGCAATCCAGAGCTATCCCTCCTATCAGCAAAGCATAAGTAAGGCCAACATCAAAATCACCATAGTCTTTCTTGTCCTTGTATTGGAAGATGCGGAGAGCTGCTATAAGGCATCCAAGAGCAATGAACCTGAAGATGACTCCTATCCAATTATGAAGAATCTCAGCTTTCGTGTAAAGAGCTTCGTAGATGAAGTTGAGCTCAACCTCCAAGATTCTTAGCGCTTCATCTGGTTTCAGCTCGCTAAAGAATCGTTTGCTTTCAGCTCGTTGTTGAAAGGTGAAGATAAGATCAACCACAAGACCTTTGAAGATGTTGAAGTACTTATAAGCGTACTGGAGAATATTAAGCTCAGTGAGGTCGTCAGGCTTAACCTTAGCGCCGGCCTTTGGATCTTTCTCAGGCTCCTCGATCTTGATAATCTGTGTAGGCATCTTCATAACCTTCTTAGCCGCGTATTCCTCCATGAGCTTCGCGTAGTTTGGTCCAGGATCAGGCCGCTGAATCATGGAGTCTTTAAACTTGTCTAGACTCGCCAAGTACAAGGCTAATGTTCTCTCAACATACTTGATCACTCCTGTTGCAGAAACCAGCACAATGGGTCTCCACAGATCGTTTGGTAACGACTGCAAAAACACGTAGACGGTGGCGATTGCTTGAAAGCCAAGACCCAACAAGTGCCTAAGCCAGAGCTCATTATCTTCAAGCGCAAGGGCAGTGATTGTATCTGGACCACCGAGATGCAAGAGCAAGAAAGGAACCCAAAAAGCTAAGAGTTTACTGTTATTTTTAGGTTCTCCGGGTTCTGCATCGTCTCCTTGACTATCAGAGATTTGTCCCGCGGCGAAGTTGGCTGCCCAATCGGCAAGAAGATAAGCTGACCAGATGAGAGAGAGTAGTACCTTTCTGGATGTGCGTTTCCTTTGAGGTGCAAAGAAAATGAGAAACATTTGGAGGCTGAGACTGAAGATTAAGGTAGTTCGGATACTCCATGCGTCCCATATGTCTTTGATAGGCTTTGGGATTGCGTTCACCATCTTGAAACAGAGTTATTTCCTGATTTGTTGGAACAGACAAGAAATTATGGTCTTTGAGACACAACACAGATGCATCTAAAGAGGTTTTGGACTTGTTTCTTTGTCTGTTTAATTCTTTTTTTTTTGGTGTTCAGTTATTCTGTGCAGACAGCCATTGGAAGCCTCTTGGAGGAGACCTGAGGTTAGTCAAACACTGTTCACATCGTCTTTCTTTTATGTTTTTTATTTGGCTTTATATTTTGCAAAAACATTTATTTTTCATGATATTTTTAAAATTGTATTATTCCTGCTTTTTGTTTTCGTTCTTTATACTAATTTGTCATTTCGGAAAAGGTTAAAACACTGATTTAAACAAAACTCCCACTGGTTGGTAACCTGAAAATGAAAGATGAGTAAAGTTCCAAAAAAAAAAAAATGAATGGTGCGGAAAGGGATATATGCTATATTTATATATATTTAAAATACCTAGATATTTTATATCAATATGTTTGGATCCTTGTGTAAATTTTCTCTCTTGTTTTTGTTTATATATATCTTTAACGAATTCCTAATCAAATACTTCATCCATTCCTAAAAAATTCATATTCTAAAAAAAACTTTTGTTTCAAAAAGATACATATTTTATATTACCTTTGTTCCTAAATATAGGATATTTTAAAGAATTTTGATGTTCCAAAATATAAGATGTTTTTATTTTTCTAGATAAAATTTTATTTTATTAAAATCCGTGCAACAAATCATATTTGATAATCCATTTTTGTAATTGGTTGATAACATTAATTTATAGTTTTGATGAGACTTTCTAGACAAAACAATAATTTTTTTAATATGCGTGTTTTAACTAAATATCTTATATTTAAGAACAGATGGAGTATTTCTAATGTAATTTTTGTCAACTAATAATGAGAAATTGTGAAGTTCAAAAACATTAATTACATTTTTAAAATTCTTATTGGTTTTAAAATATAAAAAAAAAAATTACAAAAAAACTATGCATTTATAGATAAATTTTATTAAGTTTTATTAAAAAATGTGAAAATTCTAAAATATTAATCTTTTACGAAAGGAGAGAATAAATATCAAGTACAGTATGAGGTTCTCTAAACCTGCTTTGTAAATTGGAATGAGAAGACTTGTTTCCCAGACAGAACAAATTCTGCCCATGTGAACACTAGTTACTTCTCCAAGAAACCCGTAAAAGTACATTCAACCTCTATATTTATAATCTAACTAGATTCTACTCTTTGATTTTAAAGACTGAAATTATACTTTTTACATAATTTATTTTAATAATTTTAAATAATTAGTTTATCTTTTAAACATATTTGTAAACTGATTTTTATTTTTTTTTCTGATAAAATCCTTTTTATTTAATTTAAAAACATGGGATTTTAAAATGTAATAAACTCAATTTATATTTTAAGACAAAAACTGAGTCAATAGTTAGGTATATATATTTCAATAATTGTTACAAACTTAATTAGTTATTTAAACAATAATAATTAAAATATCTATAAGATTTGGTTATAAAAATAAGAAATATTCAAAATTAAAATTATATATTCCATGTTACAATAATATATATTATGTGTGATGGTGTTTTCATTAAAAATTATTAATTTGAAAGTAAAGACTAAACTAATTTTAATGAAATGTAAACTAACTAAAATTTGAATAAAATAAATTGTAAATCATACATGGAAATAAGGTTGTTTTTATATTATGTTTCAATTTTAATTTTAATAAGATAGATTCAATAATATTAACATCATCTCTAATCTTTTATCATATTTTATTTTAAAAGTTGGTGTAAATGTCAAAGTTAAACGACAACCATGTTAATATGAAATTCCATTATTTTCAATGGACCCTACTTGGAAGCAATTATTACAATATCAGCCATAACTTTACATCGAAATAAGATATGCAGATTATAGAAGAAAAGGTGCTGGCGAGAGGCAGAAAGCCAATAAATGGCCTGTTTTTCTTTTTTAAGTTCCTTGATTATAAACACTCTTCATTATTACACTTCGTTTACTTAACAAATTAGATTAAGATATGCGCCTTGCACAGAATAAATATTATATATAAGTTTATTTTAAAGTATTATATATTTTTTTGCATATTATGAAATAATAAATATTTATTGAATAATTAAAAATTTAGTAATTATTACGTATATAATTAAATTGGTACAAATAATTAAATAAATTTTATTAATCCAGACAAACACTTCTTTTATTTTATATGTTATAAAATTAAGTTTAAATGATATTAACATAGATATACAGCACATTTTTAATATTGACATCTGTTAAAAAATATTTTATATTCATATATTTTTGATCATTTGTATTTCTTTATAAAAAAATTCATAAACCAATGATAAAAATAAAATATTTGTGGGATATTTAATAGTTTTAGTAGTTTATAATTTTAACAACATTCAATGCAAAGTTTAAAATCTAAATATTAAGTTGTCAATAATTGTTCTAAGAATTCTAAGAATGATTGTGGTGATAAAATGTAGCTACAAAAATATGTTGTAATGCATCTCTTTTAATATATAGGGGATTAATTGTTTTCTCAGAAATAAAGTTTGGTAATTTTTTCATTATACGTTATAGTAGTGGACATACTTTCTTATTACAAATAAAAAATGATAATTACCTTGTGTCTAATTAGTTTTTATATTTTCAGGTTGTCTTTACATCAATTAAAAATAATTCAAAAATTCAAGGAGTATTTTAATTAGCTCATTAAATAAATTCTAAAACATTTAGGATGTTTAAATAACCTATAAATACTTTTATCTTCTATTTATTTTTTTTTAATTCACAAACAGTTTCATAATTTATTTTATAAAAAGACTAATTAAATTTAACATTCACTATAATTTTTAAACATTAATACAAAATTTATATAAAACTTCATGCATGCATATATATAAACAAAAATTATATATTTGTTTTAGTTTTATGCATTTATTTTCATATTTGGTAATTCATATTTAACTGCATATAATTATAAATTATAAATTTTAATTATAATTACTTAATATCAATGAAATAACACATTTTTCTTCCATATACATTTATGCATTTTTATATTTTTAAATTTAAAATAAAGATTTTGTTGATACAACAACATATATATATATATATATATAATTTTACAATGAGTTCTATAGGTTAACCAAATGGTAATAAAAAACCAAAAATCAAATAAATATTCAAAAAAATAAGAACAAAACAATAATATTCTTTATAATTTTTGTGATTTTGATGATTTTTCATATAATTTTAAAATCACTATATTTATTAAAATGATGATATTTATTGTTATTTTGTCAACATGATATTTATTGCTTATATATAATAAGTTTTATTTTATTTAAAATATTAATTTTCATGAAAAATAAAATATTTAAATAAATATAATAATTTATTAAATTAGATTGATCTCCATTTGTTATGTTTGATATGTATGATCTGTATTTGTTTTGCTTGATTTGTATTTTTTTCTGATTTGCGTTTTTTGATCTGAGTTACCCATTCGAAGTCATAGTCCATTGCTACGAATTTAATATTACCCGGACAGTTGGACTATTATTACTCTTGAGCTGGATACCTGGATGTATACTTTAAAAGGTTGCAATAAAGAGTTATTTTTGGATTTATTCTTGGGTTTACCCTAGTGTGAACCTCTAAATTCATCAACCAGTAGAATTATGTTATTTCATATTCGATATATTATAAAAAAAATATATTGTCAAATTCTATTTTCTTTTTGAAATTAAAAAGTAAACAAAATAAATAAAAAATAGTAGTAATTACAAAAAAAAAATTAATGTCATCAGCAAAACATTAAACCCTAAATCCTAATCCCTAAACTCTAAATCCTAAAACTTAAACCCTTGGGTAAACCCTAAACTCTAGGATAAATCTTAAACTCTAAATCAAAATCACTAAACACTAAAACACTCAAGGGTTTCAGGTTTAGGGTTTAGGATTTAGGGTTTAGAGCTTTAGGGTTTAGTTTTTTTCTTTTGAGTTTAGGATTTATCCAAGGGTTTAAGATTTACCCAAGGATCTAGAGTTTACCTAAGGGTTTAGGGTTTACCCAAGGGTTTAAGGTTTAGGATTTAGGGTTTAAGGATTAGGATTTAGGGTTTAGTGTTTTGCTGACGACTTTAAAAAGATTTTTTTTTTTAATTCTTTTTTCTGTAGCTACTATTTTTTTTTACTTTTTATTTATTTTAAAAACATAATATAATTTGACAATATTTTGTTTCTTTTTTTTAAAAGATATCGAATTTGAAATAATGAAATCCTATTGGTTGGTGAACCTATTTAATTCAAAAACATTGGATTTTAAAATGTAATAAACTCAATTTATATTTAATTTAAAAACATTGGATTTTAAAATGTAATAAACTCAATTTATATTTTAAGACAAAAACTGAGTCAATATTTACTTAGGTGTATAAATTTCAATAATTATTATAAACCTAATTTTTATTATTATAAACCTAATTAGTTATTTAAAAATAAAAAAAATAAAAGATCTATAAAACTTGGTTATAATAAAAATAAGAAATATTCAAAATTTAAATTATATATTTAATGTTAAAATATTAAGTGTGATGGTGTTTTTATTAAATTTTTATAATCCGTAAATAATGACTAAACTAATTCTAATGAAATGTAAAATATTGAATAAGATAAATCGTAAATGACACATAAAAATAACATTTATTCCTGTATTATGTTTCAGTTTAATTTTAATAAGATATAAATTCAAAAAAAATTAATATCATATTTTCTTTTATTTATTTGTTTCAAAAGTTGGTATAAATGATCAAAGTTAAAAGACAACCAGAAACAAAATATGTTGTGCACAAAAAAAAAACAAAATATGTTAATATGAAATTCCATTATTTCCAATGGACCCTACTTGGAAGCAAATTATTACAATATCAGCCAGTGACTTTAATTCCAAATAGGAACCATGTTCTATTGCTACGTGTTTAAATATTACCAGGACAGCTGGAGTATTATTGCTTGAGCGGGATGTATTATTTTAAAAAGTTACATATATAAATAATGGTAAAATATGTTGCCAAAAAAATAATAAATAATGGTAAAGTTGGCCATTTCGTAATTGAACATATTATTATCTCGACGACTTTTTGTGTCCATACTGTTCGACGACTTCAAAATGTTGGTCTTTAATTAATCACTTTCTTTTGTCCAAAAGAAAAAAAAATAATTACTTTCTTAAAACCCTTAACCTTATAAGCTTCTCTGTTAAAAAAAAAGTATCTTTTTATCTACAATAAGAAAATCATTCTAGGTCAATTTCATTAATTATATAATTTGACATAATAATCAATAAATATATTAATAAAAAATCATTTTTAACTATTAATTTTAATTTTATTTTTAGTTATAACAAAATCTGTTGAGTAAAAATATAACAAAATTTAATTACGATTTTTATTAAATAATACATTACCTAATTTCGTAATTAGTAATAAAATATTAATAATATTAATTAAATTTTATTATAAAACAGAAAATATGTATTATTGTTTTTATAAATTTATAATATAGTCTATAATATATTAAAATAAAAATATTGTATAGATTAGATATAAAAAATATTAAATTGATAAATTTACCTATTTATTTTTAAAATTTTGTTTCATTTAAATAAATTATTATTTACCATTAAAGCATGTTAAATTTTGTTAACTATGTAGTATTTTTATAAAAAATAAAGTTATTAACATTTGTTAAACTTTTATTTAAACAGCTATATACTTTCACATGTTGAAAAAATTCTCTATTTGATTATTTCAAATTATGAATTAATTGTATAGAATTCAGAAATGTTATAGCAAAAATAAAAAGTAAAATTTATAAAACAAATTTTATAGATTAATAAAGTAAGAAACTTGAACAATAAGATTAAAAAGTTACACAATATGTAATATTACAATATTGATTATATATTCAAAAATTTATGATAATATCATAATTAAAGATTTGTAAAATAAAATAGCTACACGAATTGTGTAGATCAAAATCTAGTTATTTCTTAAATTAAGTTTCACTCCTTGTTGACAAAAAAAAAAAAAAAGAAAGTAAGTCTCACCCCTTTCTCTCTCTCTTTTGTTTCTTCCTTATCTTTACTTGTTATTTCTTTCCTGCAGATTTTTCTTTTCATTTTGCTGTTTATTTGCTATCTTCTCTTGAATATGAATCCAGAAATTCCAAAGCAAGGAGAAGCCTTCTTAAACCTCTTCAATCAAAAATATGAAGACTGGGCCAATAACGGCAACAAAACAGAACAAAAAGATCCCAAAAGTAAATATCTCTCAACAGGAACTCTGAAAAAGAGAGAGGGTGGGGCATTGGAGCCAGACGAAACTGATCGTGTGGAATCGGATTCTAAACTTCCAGGCCATATAATCCACGGTTTCAGCAACGAGATCAAGTCATTGAAGAACTTCTTGCTGGACCAGAAGGTCTACAATGAGTTCAAGACTCTTGTGGTTGTAGGAGAATACGGTGTGGGGAAGACAGCTTTATGCAAGACCATTTTCAATGATGAAGACGTGAAGAGTGTTTACGCTCCAAGAATCTGGGTGTCTATGCATAGCACTGAACGGTCTGAAGACGGTCTAGATGGTAAGATATCTGTTTTAAAGAATATCTTGACAGTTCTTGGAGTTGAAGTCTCGATATTGGTCAAGATCAACAAATATGCTGTAGATGAGTATAAAAGCAACATGGAATCTGAGGTGGAATCTAAAAAACATGACGCAGAGACAGCCAAGGAGAAGGAGATCTCTGCTTTGCTCTATGCGCTTCACTTGAATCTGAGGTGGAAGAAGTATCTGATAGTGTTTGATGATGTGCGAGAAGAGGACAACTGGAACGAGAAGCTTCAAGACGATGAGGAGAAGCTCAAGAAGGATAAGAGATGGGGAAAGTATCTTTCAGATGGATTCCCTAAAGGGTCAGGTGGAAGAGTCATATACACCACCAGGGATGAGAACAAGAATCTGGCGAAGAAGTTAGTGGCAGAGGAACATGAGATACATCGTCTTTGGCCTCTGACTGATTCTCTAAGTGTCTGGAGGATATATGATGCAGCACGGATAGAGAACGAGGAAGATGATCCTCCTAGGAACGACAAGAAATGCATTGAAGAGCTGATGAACAAGTCTCGTGGTCTTCCTCTAGCTGTTAGACTGTTGGCCACGCTTCTTCCCGTGTTTCTTGACGATGAAAGCACTGAGCAGAACGGTTCTACCAATGGGACAACCGGATCAGAAAACACCACCACTGAGCAGAACGGTTCTACTCAACCTCCAACCGCTTGAGAATATTGAAGAGCCCTTTGTCATTGTGTTATCAAGCTTGGATTTGTTTTCTTTATTTCTTGTTTCTGTTTCTCTGGTTTGATGTTGTCTGTATGTCTCTCTCTTGTACCAATAATCAAGAATCTCTAAGTAGAGCTTCTTTAATGTCAAGTATGTTTCTGGAGCTTCGTGTCTGATAGTGTTGAAGTTTTTAACTGACGAAACCATAAGAGACAGTTCCTTCTTCTCTACCTTCTCTTGCATCTTCTCTCCGCACTTGTACATGGTATACCTTCTCAGTTTATCTATTACATTTCTTTATTCCATGATAGCTTCTTTAGAACCAAAAGTATCACAAGATTAGCAAAACAAACACTCCAAACTCTTTTATTCAACTGGTAACAAACAACAACATTTGAAAGCAAACAAGGAAGACATCAATGGGAAAATTAGAAAGCAAACACACAACAATAGAAGCAGCAACAAAAAGGAAATAAAACATAGGGAAAAATGAGCAACTCTCTGCTCAGAGTTGCGTAGACTTGTCGCGCCAGATTCCGATACCATCACAGGGGCAGAAACTAACTTGAGGGCATTGATACTTATCCAAGAACTCCAGTTTTGGAAAGTAAAGTTCCCTCAGCTCCCTCCACTCCACTTTTAGCCTGGGAAGGAACTTCAGACGCAAAACCTTGACACTGCACTCAGTTGGCTCCTCAGGCACGGACTTCCCAAAGCCAGTAAGTTTGGTTCCTCCTTTGATGTAGAGTTTTTCCAACGTACGTAGCTTACCAGGCTCAAGCAATGTGGGCAGTTCAGCATCAGGAAAACACTGCAGGTCCAGTTTCATTAACTTCTCTGGAAGGTGGCTTGGAACGGCTGCCTTCTTTGGAGCCTTGTGAGGCTTTGGACCTGTAACTGGGCTATTAGGAGGAAGCCGTGTCATCGACCTGATGAATTCTTTTACTGCTCCAGAAGTAGATTCAGCTTTGTTGTGTTCATTAATACCTCCCCAGGCCACTTTCAACTTCTCCAGATTGGAGAAGTCCTGAATATCCACAAACAGTTGAGAAACAGTGAACTCACCACCTTTGTTTATTGTAATACTTAGCTTTCGCAGCTTCTTCAAGTGCTTCAGCTCAGACAGCAAACAGAACGTCTCCACATCAGTAGCATCACTAACCACAAAGCCTTTGAGAACCTCCAAGTTATCCAGCCATGAAAGCCTCTTTGGCATCCGGTCTATCATGTAGCAATCTGTGATGTCTAAGTAGGTCAATGCCTTGAGCGAATCTATCTTGTCTGGAAGCTTCTCCAGATTGTAGCAAGCTCTGAGGTCCAAGATGATGAGCTCCCGAAGCTTACAGACAGCATCATCAAGTCTTTCAATTCTTGAGATCCCTTGAAAGCTCAGAAGCTTGAGTTTAGTCATGTGCTTCAAGTACTTCATAAGCTCAGGGTTCTCTACCTCGATGTGTCGGTTCGCGGTTCTCTCCCATCTGCCTAGATAAAACACCTTTAGCATCTTGTATGCAGTTTTTGATAGAGAGCTAAACTTCTTCTTCCCTGATGATTGGTCCTCAGAGAACCACTTGAATGCAAAATCAGGAAACCTCTCAGAAACATTGAACACTGTCTCAATGTCCCCTGCTGGCATTTTCTTAGCTTTTGCTTCTGGCTGGCTTGATGATTCTTCCACAAGGCAAACCTTTTTCAAGTCTGAGTGTTTCATCCTTGGCTTCTTCCCTTTCTGATACATACTAAAGAGTCCTATCTCCTCTGAGATAAGAACCACTGAGGAATGCACAAAGGGTGTCATCTTGTAGCAGTTTGGCTCCACTTTGCGTTTGTTTTCTACAGGCTCTATCAACTTTTTCTCCATAAACTCCTTGAGAATGTCTTTCACAGCATCTTCGGGTTTGATTCCATCAGGGAGAATCCCTTCTCCAATCCACCAATACATGAGCATCGTTCTATTCACTTCTTGATTCTCCGGGAACACAGCAAAGCTCAGCATGCAGATCTTGCGGTCAATACGAAGCTCTATGAACTTTTCTTTAACTTGTCTGAAAACCGCGAGTCTTTTGAGATCTTCTTCATTAGCATGGATGCCTGGTAAGCATTCAATACCTTTTCCGTTATTCTCCACTTCGCCGTCCTCAGAATCTAACCCTCCTGGCTTTCTGCGTCTGTTGGGAAGCAAAGGGACCTGACACATCAAGTTAAAGATCTTCTTGTTGACATCCTCCAAGTCTTTCTTCATACCTTTGGTTAACTGACTTTTGGTGGTTCCCTTTTCCACTTTTTGAAGTAGTTTGTCGAGTGGAACGATGTGTCTGCTCACCTCTTCTCCTACCACTTCGTTAAGCACTCTTAGCTTAGCCACATCTTCCTCCAGTAGACGAAGGTTACGTTTTAGCTTATGAATTGAATTCTCTGACTCGTCATGGTTCAAAGAAGTTGTTCCAATTGGGGCACTTATTGCTGGGGTTAGACTCACCTTCTGAACTTTAGACTTTGGAGGAGGAATGCTCCTAGACTTCGTTAGGTTCGGTAGCTGGGGTGGAAAGAGTGTATGCAAAGTTTCCACGATCGTACGGATCTTTTTGATTGATTTTGCTGGATCAAGATCATCTCCTGCCTCCGGTTCTTGATTCGGTTTCGGCTCTGACTCCAACTTTGTCTCCATGTCTGGCTGCTGAGAGGCCTTCTCAGGAGCCATTGACGGCTAACAAAATGAAACAAGGAACAATCAGAAAATGATCAGAATGATAATAGCAGAACTCATATTACAATACATTTCTGAAATGTCTATCTCTCTGTCTCTTTCTTTCAACTCAAGTCAAAATCAAGAATTCAAGAAATCAAAAAAAAAAACCGTGACTACGAAAAAAAACTAGACTAAAGAGCAAATCCATAACTATGTATCAGTTAATCCACCTAAATATAATCAACTACAAAAAATTTCATTTATTTTTCCTTCGTAAAGCTTTAGCCCTATTCGAAAAAACAAAATCCAACATTTTTTTCTTAAACAATCCAACATTCCTCAGAGAGGAAGTGTTTCTTACCTGTTTCCCAGTAGAAGGAGCAACTCTGCGTCTCCTTTGCAACTTCTTCGGTCAGTTGCTAGATAGACAAAATATGAAGGAGACTTGAGAGGAGAGAAAACTCTGGCACTATTACTTCAGTTATTTTTCACGGTTTTGTTGTTTAAGACGTATGTACGAAGAAATTATATGTTTACCATTTTTATGTTACCACTTTTTACTTTACCACCGCTAATAACACATTTTCAAAAATACTTTTTTTATTAAGTGGCAAAAGATTCTTACGTCATTGTTATTTATATATATAATAAATCATTATTTAAATAAAAATAAAAAAATAAAAATAAATAAAAATAAATAAAAAATAAAAAAAAATCATTTTTTTAATGTTTTCGAATTATACTTTTTCAAATTCGAATTTTTTTATAAATTTTTTTTTTTGAATTTTTTTTTTTCAAATTTTTTTTTGGATAACGAAAATTATGTTTGAAACTATTTTTTTAAAAAATTTTATATATTTTTTAAGTATTTATATATTTATTAGAATCATAAATTTCACATTCCAAAAACCCTATCTCACCTCTCAACTCTAAACCTCAAATCTAGATTAGTTAACCCTAAGGGTATAATTGTATTTTACTCTTCACTAAAAATGAGGGTAAAAGTAGTTAGTGTAAACATGAAAAGTGATATTATGAATGTGGTATTTGTGGCAATTTCCCTATGTATAATGACTATCAATTTTTTAACCAATAATTTTATTTTATTAATCCTAATCCTAAATAAATAAATAAAACTATGGCAGCATAAGTAAAGTAATATTTTAAAATAATTTGGTTGAATTTTAATTTAAATTTTTAAACTGTAATAGTAATTTTATTAAATGGAAACAAATATGCCTAGGCGGCTCTTAATACAATCGAATTAGAAGCCATAAATGTTTTTTGAAGTTATTTAATTTAATGATTTTAAAATTCAATAAATTACTATTTCATTTATTATTTTGTATTAATTAAAAATATATTGGTATTTTATAATGGTGGTTTATTATATAGATAAATGAATTTAGTTTTTTTTTGGTGTAAATGTTAAGAAAAATGAATTTAGTTGTTTGAATATTAGCCAATATCATTTGTAGCATCGAATATTAAAAAGCTAGAAAGTTAGCATCATATCCATTTTTTTTTTAAATATCCAACAAGCATGTATAACAAAACATCGAATAGTTAAACAAAGAAACTAAAGTGCCATGAAATTTTAAATTAAAAATGTAATATTAGTCTTATCTTTTAAGTTTCTGAATAGTACTGTGTGATATTTAGACTTTGTTTTGGTATTTTTACGGTTAAGTTAACTTTTTTTTATGTTTAGAGTTTTTGAAAGCTACGGTCTTGTTTCAGTATAATACATGTTCTAGAAAAACTATTTATAAAAAACTATTTTTATAATTAATTAAATGCAATTTATGTTAGATAATAATGATGCATTATAAACTTCAAAAAATTATATTTGTTGACTTCTTTCTTAAAATTACGAGAAAAGGATAATTATAGAAAAATAATAAAATTTTATTAAAATGTAATATATTTTTTAATATGTGTGAAACTAAAACATACATATGAATAGTAAATAAGACAGAACAAAAATAAACTCAATTTTGTAATGGAGTCAGTGGTTCAAGTCATTGTCTTATTCCTTGAACAATTATCTAATAACTTTCATTTTGTTATTTAATATTACATTGTTTTCAAAAATTACTAAAGCTATTCGATGATTATATTCTTACTGCAGAAAGTTAGTGATTCAATATGAAAAATATAAACATACTTTGTTAACTATTTAAACACAATAAATCCAAGAATAAAATAATATATAAAATATAAATAGTCAAAATATATAAAAGAAGTAATTGATTTTGCATTGAAAATTGTTTTTTATATAAATATACTACTTAGTACTCCATCTGTTTCAAAAAAGTCTTGCATCTGTTTTCAAAAACTATTGCTTCTGTTTTTGAAAATATCTTTCTATCATTTTTTTAAAGTGTTATTTTACATTTACAAAGCAATTTTCATACATAATTTATTCTTACCTTTTCACCTAACCAACATATGTTTATTTACATTAATTATATTTAAATAAGTGTACATTAAATTAACGATACACTAATAAATATGTTAAATTGACACTTTTTTTAAAGTAGAACCAATATATTCTTGAAATATCACATATATTTAAAAAAATATTAAATTTTAATTTTAATTTATTGTCTTTTGTAATCGACTATTTTTAATAACTTTAACTGATAAAATTAAATAAATGTAATTGATATTTTGAAGTTTATGATTTATATCTAATTAAAATACTAAAATTTTTAAAAAGTTATATCTTTTTTGATTTTTTTAAAACATGGAATTTTTCGAAACCTACGGAGTAGAGTATTATGCAAAAAGTATTAAGTAGTGCATGTTGAAGACAATTACTGCATATACAAGAATTATTGGATTTTTATATCAAGGAAGACTTGAATGAGTACAATAAAGAAAGACCATGAGAGCGAGGGTTAAAAAAAAAAGACTTGTGAATTGTAAACTATTTTCAGAACAAAAGCTTAAATGTGAAATCTTGACAAAAAACAAAAAGAAATTATGACATGAGCTGTCATAAAGCTGGTAGAATAATAATATTACTTCCATTTCAAATTAGTTGATATTTTAAAATATTGCAAGCTTATTAAAAATTGTTAATTCATTTATTCTGTTTATTTTTATATATTGCATTAATTAACACTAACCAATAATTAAAGATTACATTATAGAATACAAATGGTCAAAATACTAAATAACATTAAAATTTTGCATAATTTTTCTGAAAATATTATTTAAATGAGATAAAATAAAATTTTAAAACATCAATTAAAATAAATCAGAAGGAGCACTATAAACATGGGGGAGCGCGACATATGCAAATGCCAGCATGTTCCTACATTTTAATAATGAAAAAGTACTAATAGTTTTTTTTAGAGAAAGAAGTACCAAGTTATCTCTACATGTCAACAACAAAATCACGTCTTACAATCTCGTACGTGATACATAAAGCTGTAACCAGAAATTATTGTCTATAATTGCAAATGAAAAACCTCAAATAATCTTAGGCTTCGAATGGTGACAGCGGATTTGATAATAAAAGCGGGACGGAATTAAAGTGCGGGACGGTACAACTGCGGTTCGTGCAGAATTATAGTGCGGTACGGGGCAACTGCGGTTTTAAGTAAAAAACAGTGTGTGATTGGTGACAATAAATATTTGCGGTATTGAATGATTATTCAATAATTAAATTTGACTACTAAAATACTTTTGAAATAAAAATACAAAAAAAAAATATTAATTCTTTATAAAACAAATCATATATCATGCAGTAAAAGATATTTTTCTAATAATTTTATACTTCATTTCAGATAATATGATGTTATAATTGAGTAGTTTTTATTTCAGTTTATATACTAGGGTTAACATGTTTACAAAAATAATATACGAAAAACCTATGCACTGTTACAAAAAAAAAACATATACTCATGACTGTGTGTTTACGTGCCTTTATAATTATAGTATATATATGTTGTTAAAATAATTTACATATATAAATGTGTGCGGTTTTTGAGAAAACACACCTTCTTCGTTGCGTTCGCGGATTTGGTAGTGCTACTGTTTATTTGTGAGACATCGAAATTTGTGTGCGTTTTTGCGAAGGTTTTGGAAAACCGCAAAAGAAAAATCAGAAAATATGTGATTGGTGACATTAAAGCGTTTTTTCGAAAACCGCAATGAAATACGCGAATTAAATGTCGCCATTCATAACCTTAGTAAAAAAAACCCTCAAATAATTGCTTTTAGAAAACTCAAAATATTATCTAGATAACATTGACTAAAATGCACATGTAAGGTCGTTAATAAATAGATATCAGTAGGGTCGTTAAGAAATAGATATCAGTAGGGTCGTTGAGAAATAAATTTCGGTAATAAATTTCGGTAGAGCTGTAAAACAGGTGGGTTGTCCAATGGACGTCCATCAATTTTGACTAACTGAAAAATTGAGTTTTCGTTGCAAGATTGAAAAATCGAGTTTGTCCGTCAAAACCGTAAAATCGAGTTATTTGCCGAAACTGTAAAATTTATAGGCTTATAGATTAAAAATTAAAAAGGTTCTTATATGGTCCATTATGGACTCCATGGCAACCCATGTAAACATGGATGTTAGTGGATCTGGTCCTTAATGGACATTGTTCGTAATGGACATGGTCATTCTTTGTCCACAAACAATAAATGAATAAATGGATATGAACTAATAGACGTGGGCTAATCCAGTTTACAACTCTAAATTTCGGCATTGTCCCTAACTGTTCACATCAGCAATATAAGTAACTAAACTTTTTTTTGTAATAAAAGTCGTTTAATGTAAGTGTTTCGAAAAAAGAAAAAATTGTGAAATGGCAAGAAAACAAACTATCTTTAGACTAATAGGTAATGATGGTTTGCTGAGTTTTTGTTTCTTTTGTTTGTAGAAGTATAATTTGTTAAGTTGATATTAACAAAAAAGTACAATATATACTTACTTTGCTGAAGTATAATTTATAATTAAAATATAATAGTTAATATTATGATATTTTATTATTTTTCTTTTATTGGTGGATTTATATGTATGTAGATAGAGATGTCAAACATGTTTACCCATCCCGTACTGCAGCGGATTAGTCGTCGAGCGGGTTACCGCGGGCCTGTCCCGCGCGGGCTGCAGTCTTCAAAATGCCAGCCCAAACCCGTACTGCAAAATATATAGGCCTTTGCGGACCGTTCTATGGGACGCCTCCTTATCAAACGGCCTACTACAGTTTCTTTCATGAACGTTCAAGTAGAAGAGTTGTGTAAGAAAGTTGAAGAGAGCTCATTTACCTTCACAAAAGACTTATGAAAATCAATGCCACAATGTTCTGTTTGTGCTAGTGTTCTTGAGTTAAAAGTCTTCATTTGTTATCAGCATAAGCTTTTGTTGAGTTTGAACCTGATTGAGTTGTTGTCTTTGTAATAATTTGGTTCAAGTGTTGTATGTCTTCATCAAATAATCTCTCTTTTTAATTATTTGGATTGCAAAAAAATTCGTGAATCACTTTACTAAATTATACAAGTGGCGTGATATACAACTAAATTTTCTCCTAAACAACACCATTGTAACCAAATTTAATTTAAGAAAAACACCACTTCACAGTAATGAAAACAAAACCAATCAAATTAAACAAGAAATATCACACTGTAATAAAGCAATTCATAGTTGTGTGTAATAAAAAAAAACCAAATAAAAACACCACCAGAACTCGAATCGTCATCGCTAGATCTGGAGTCGTCATCGCCGGAGCTCGAATCATCATCACCAGAGCTCGAATCATGCATCATCGGCGGAACTCCTTATGTTTTCTGGGGAAAAAGTCACAAGAATCGCTTTTTTCTCACTCTTTTTCTTGTTTTTCAGGTAAAATAAGAAATGAAAAAAATGCGGGTCCATGTAATCCCGCATGACCCGTTTCGGCCATCCCGCAAAAGATCCAGTCCCGCAAAGACCCGTCCCGTGAGGCCCGCAAATTTGCGGGCATAGAAAACCTTGTTCCAATACCGTACCGCGACAGTCCTTTACAGGCCAAACTCGCGGTCAAGATTCATGATTGCCATCTACATAATGTAGATGATAAATAATGTTTTAGTTCAAAAACAATTAGATAAACCTTTAATTTGGGTGTAACAACCTTAAACATATTTCAAGTGCATGAAAACCAAGGGAGTAAGTAAATGCTTATCTGTTAGAATCGATAAGAATTACTAAAAGAACAAAATATATTAATATTTATAATAATTTTTCTACTTTTTAATTTTTTGTAAAAAATAAAACTAATGACCAACTGACCCATATGTGAATAGGTTTCTAAACCGTATCTTAAAGGTAGTTGTTTTAAAACCTTTCTCTCTTTTTTTTCTATCTTAACTTTTCATTATTTTAATTTATTTATTTTGAAACTTGTGTTAAGAACCTACCGATAATATATTCCAAGTGTTTATTGCATAATAATCTACACCAAGAGAGCAGTAGAGTTTACTGCTTAAACATATACAAGTTTGTGGAAATCCATTCATGAACAGTTTAGTTTTATTTTAATACTCTCTCAGTTTTTTTAAATAAATATCACTTGAACATTTTTCACAAATATTAAGAAAATGATTAAAATATATTTAAATTCTTGTTAATTAAACTTGTTTGACCAATAGTATTTGAAATAAATAAAATTATTTATAAAATCAATTCACTATACAGTTAATTTTAAACTGAAAATAAATATAATTTGCATTGAAATTTTAAAATGACATTTTTTGTATAACAAGAAAATGTTAGAATGACTTTTTTTATAAAATAGAAAGAGTACTATGGTATTAGTAAAGAAATATGGAGATGTTCTTTTTTGCTCAGAAAATTGAACAAACACCAACATTTGAATGCCATTTATTTTTACGAAACAGAGGGAGTATACGATAACAAATACAAAGGCTTTGACCGATAATAATTATTAGCGATAATCTAGTAGAGTAAATATTGTTTCAGCTGAGTTACTCTACTTTTTAGCCAATCAAGTGAAAGTTATTTTCCTTCTACTTTTTCTAAACACTGTTAAAAAGAGTAAAATACACATACAATTTTACTCACTAAAGTAAAAGTAAATACATTTACTCCACTTTACTCTCTCTCTTCCACTTTTATTTTTCCTTTCATCTTCACTTTTTCATTTTTCACCTATTTACTCTAAATTCTCAATCACAACCAAAATATTTTTTCACTCGATATCTTGATTCACTGACCGATTAAATGCAACGAATATAACACATAATTTAAAAAAGAATTCGAAGAGTATACTTAGGCATGGGCGTTTTTACCGCAACCCGAAATATTTACCTAAACCCGAACCTAAAAAAAACCGGATCCGAACTGTTATACAAAAATATCCGCATGGGACTTATGAGCTTCGTACTTTGGGATTTGGTTATAACCCGAATCGAACCGAAATCCAAACTAGAATCCGGAGATATCTGAAATTAGTTAAATATGTTAGTGTTTCTATATATGTTAAGGTGATTTAGATATTTTAGAGTATTCAAAATATTTTTGTAGTTTGTTTTATTCGCTATTTTGAATATTTTTAGTTAATTTAGATAGTTTAACCAATTTTTAATTAGATTTGTTAATAATTTCTATATTTTATAAAAAATAATATCAAATTTTGAGGTTTAAAAAATATATTTTTGGACGATTTCAAATATTTGTTACAATCCGAACCGAAGCCGAAAGAAACCGAACCAAACCCGATCTGATAATCAGTAAAACCCAAACGGAACTTATGAGCATAACACCGAAAATCTGAATCAACCGAACCGAAACCGATGGTCCCGAACGCCCATGCCTAAGTATACTAGTTGCCTACTTACGACTATTAAGTATTAACGATACTAAGTTGGCACCACGTATCAATGTTCAGCCTCTCGTATTATCTTTTTTTTTTGTAACTTACCTCTCGTATTATCTTTACAAAACAACATAGATTCAAAGACTAACCAAAATATCTCTGTCTCTTTAGTTTCTCTTCCTATATCTCTCTTGCTTCTCTCTACAAGTCTAATTTTTACTTTTTTTTTTGTTATTTGGCAAATAAGCCCTTATCTTTAAGCATAAAAAATATGTACTTCTGAAATAGTTATAGGTGTTTTTTTTTGAAACAAAAAAAAATATTATAACAGTGGACAACTCGTATTTAGGTAAATATTATTTGTTACTGCTCAAATAATTCTGTTTCACTTTCATCACGTATTCCTTGAGAAAAGAATTTTCGAATTTCAAAAAAAAAAAAAATTGAAAAGTTTGTAATTCGAAATTTTTATTTATTATATATATAAAGTGAAAGTATAAAAGTTTTTTTTTATCTTTTATTGAAAAATGTATTTTTGAAAATATCTGTTTAGTGAAGGTAAACATGAATAATGGTACCAACAAAGTGGTAAACATAAAAAATTTCACACTAAAAGTTTTGTAATTAATGACTTAATTTTTTTGTTAAAAATACAAATGATCATAAAAAAACACATGATTATGAAGGTTCATTTAATAGATAGTAATATTATAATATAATATATATATCTATGTTGATATTTATGTAAATTTAATTACATACCATACAAATTAGAAAAATAATTATTTAAACTTATTTACCACAAAATGATTGTAAGTAAAACAAAAGTGATTTCTTGAATCTATGTATTTGTGTAGCTTTTATTATATATGTAACAGTTAATAGTTTTTCAATTATTCATATATATATATATATATATTTTTTTTTTTAATTTGTCTCATAATATGTAAAAACGTTAAACAGCTAATAATACATAAAAATAATTTGTATATAACATGTTCATCCCGCGCTTAAACTTGTTAGTAGTAATACCAACATTTAGCAGATAAGAATGATTAATTTTTGCTATTTAACTATTTCATGTCTTGCACACACCCTCTTTTAACAATGTAGAGTCCGTGATTCTTAAGTCGTTTTAAGAAATATTTTTTTTATATGTGCCTTGGTTTTAAGAAATGTTTTACCTGTGTTCACGTCTTGCACACACCCTCGCTTAGATATACTACTAATATTTAGTCTACAATATTATCTCTTAACCATGATCAAGGAGAAGACCTTTAAGCACATGGAAACATTGAATTGTTCAGATTACAGGTAGTTTAATTAATTTATACTAGATATGTAATTCAACTTAAATAACATGATATCTAGCTGTAATATTACATGTACTTAGATAACGACCGATTAATCATTGACACTTAATTGAGGTTACCTGCCTAAGTATCTTATAGACTTATACTACTATAGTATTGACTCTTAGCCATGATCGAGGAGAAGACCTTGTATGTACCACGAGGCACATGTAAAACATTAATTGTTCAGATTACGGGTATTTCAATTAATTTATACTAGGTGATACATATTTCAACTTAAGTAACATGATATCTAGCTGTAATATTACATTTACTTAGATAACGACCGATTAATCATTGACACTTAATTGAGGTTACCTGCCTAAGTATCTTATAGACTTATACTACTATAGTATTGACTCTTAGCCATGATCGAGGAGTTTGGCCAAAAAAAAAAAAAAAAAAAAAAAAGCCATGATCGAGGAGAAGACCTTGTATGTACCACGAGGCACATGTAAAACATTAATTGTTCAGATTACGGGTATTTCAATTAATTTATACTAGGTGATACATATTTCAACTTAAGTAACATGATATCTAGCTGTTAATATGTGAATATTATTATATAACATCACTAAGCAAGTATAGGGTTTGATTTACAGTAAATGCAATTTTTGTATCTACAGATGTAAAGTTTTTCGAAGTTATAGAAAAATCGTTTGCTTTTCTTTTTTTTTGGGGGGGGGGGGGGGGGGGGGGAGGGGGGGGGATAAAAGTTATGATTTCGAATAGAGAAAAAGACTAGGATAGCACCAAACCAAGTTTTTGTTCCCAAAGTAGCACTCAAGGCTCAAAGTCACAAAAATAGGTTTCATTAAAGAGTAAATATACACTTATACCCCTTGGGTTAATTAATCCAAACCTTAGGGTTTAGAGTTAAGGGGGTGGGGTTTTGGAATTAGGGTTTAAAATTTTATAAAAAATAAATACTAAAATAAAAAATAAAAATTTATAAAACAGTTTCAAAAATTATTTTTAAACTATAAAAAGAAAATTTGAAAAAAAAATAAAAAAAAATTCAAAATTTTTTTTTAAAAAAAAATTATAAAAATTTCGAATCTGAAAACATATAATCTGAAACTATTTTTTATTTTTTATTTTTTTATTTTTTTTATTTTTTTATTTTTTTATTTTTATTTATTTTTGTTTGTTTATTTAATTTAAACCAAGGATATTAGGGACATTTTACCCTTTAATGAATGTCATTTTTGTGACTTTCTCCTTCTAGTGCTCTTTTTGAGACATAAACTTCAAAAGGTGCTATTATTGACAATTGCCCTTTAGAATATGTAATAAACTATGTCCGTTATAAATTTTTGATTCTAAGAATTTCTGAAAATAATAAAACAAGAGTCACTATATATACCTTTTTGTTTAACTTAATGATTTTCATTTGGAATTAATGTTTGATTTTTTTATCAAGCTTAGTTGTACACAAAATAATCTGCAAACACACAAAATTATTAAGTAAATTAAACTCACACGACTTATTCTTTCTTCAAATTTTCCGACATATAAGGAGAGAGTTAAATTTTACAGCAGCAGTCCGATTAAAAACAAAAAGCGACTAATCAGTGTGACAAAAGTCCTTGTCTTCATCGTATACATAGGAAAGATAGACAAACCAATAAACAAAGAATAAAGGAAGATGACACATGGAATAGCCAAAACAATAAAGAAAGAACCACACAATATATTATCCAGCAAAAACTGGACGCTTTAATGCAACTTGCAAATAATACTAGGAGTATAATTTATGTTAACACCAAATTGACATGACACGGAAAAACGAAAACAATTTCTTTGATCATTTTTATTATTAAAGATACAATTAGGAAACAAATTGGTATTTTTTAATATTAATAAGAATATATAAGTACATATCTATATGTAAATTTTTTTGTTATTATCAATTATGGTGCGACGTAATCCATATATTTAAAGATTAAGACATTTTATACAAAAAGAGATACTATTGTTTTTTAAATGAAAATGTGAGAGTGATGTACTTCTTTGTCCAATCTTAGGGGGGGGAGGGGGGGGGGGTTATTGGAACATAAATTTCTGTGAAATTTGATGATTTTAAATTTTTAATAGTTGAGAGGATTTTACTATTTAACTAGATTTAACAAATTTTATCAAATACTTTTACATAGATTTTCATTACTTGTGTATAGAATTATATTGATTGTTATTAACTTTTAAAGTAAGAAATTAATGGTGGTAGAAAAAAAAGAAAGAAAATCATTTCAATTAAGGCAATTCTTAAACAACTTTTGAAAAACTTTTTGTCACATAAAAATCTCAAGAAATAAAATAACCAAAATTTTTAATTTCTACTTCTTACTTTATAGATATATAAATAATAAAAAATAAAACATATTTTTTTATATAATTTCGAAATATATGTTTTAAATTTGAATTTTTGTAAAAAAAATTGAATTATTATTTTTGAAATGTTTTTTTAAAAAATTCGAAAGTGCTTTCTAAAACTATTTTTACAAATTTTATTTTAAATTTTTAATATTTTTTTTTATTTTTTTAAGTTGTCAATTGTATTATGTTAAAGTTGTGATTTGTATTTATTTCATTCTTCAATTTGAGTTTTTGTATGTGAGTGTATTTTATTACATTGATTTCAACTTATGGGTATATATGATATTCTCAAAATTGAGTACTATGAGTAAAAACAAAGAAAAATTACATCTCAATAACAATAGATTTTAACAGAATCTTAAAATCAATGAAAACTAAACTTTTTCAATCTATACTATTATTTGCGAAGTAAATTTTTGGAATCGAGCTCTCACGTTAAAAGTTAGAGTGGTTAATATCGTTTATACCCTTAATGAATAAAATGTATAACTAAATTAAAAAATAAAAACGAAATTTTAATTTATTTGATTAGATAATTGATTAAAATTAATAATAGTAAGAATTATCCAAAATCTGAAAATATAATTTTAAAAAGAGATAATTTCTGTATATATTGTATTGTTATCTGAAAAGTTCTTTTAGTAAAAATTTAAAAACATGAATTATATAACTAAATATTAATCAAATAAAATTCTTAATTATATAATTAAAATAGAATATTGAATTATCCAAAATCTAAAAATATAATTAAAAATAATAATTTCTATATATATTGTATTGTTATCTGAAAAAGTATTTTAGTAAAAAGTTAAAACATAAATTATATAATTAAGTATTAATCAAATAATTTTTTTAGTTATATAATTAAAATTATAATATTAAGTTATTTTAAAATTTATTTTAGTATAATAAATATAATGTACAAAGAACTTTTCAAAAATTATGAAAATGTTTAAGCCCGCATCGCGGGCAAAACACCTAGTAACAAAGTATTTTGAGTGGAATTTAAAAATCATCATCCCAATAACAATAGATTCTATTTAGATTTTAAAAATTCACAAACTAATAACAATGAAATACCAAAATTTAATAATTCTTCAAGAACTTTTTTGCCCAATAGCTCTTTCTTAATTAAATAAAATTTTTTTTTTGGGTGGGATGCACTCAGTGCTTTTCTGTCTCGGCAGGACAGTCTTCCCACGTACTTTACCTTTTACATTCAAAAAGTAAAAATTTCAGACGATGCAATTTTACTGATCGGTAAATCAGAGTTTAAAGTTAAAAGTTTATAGCATAATTTAATGTAACTAGAGTTATGTAATGTCTTTGACCAAAAAAAAAGAGTTATGTAATGTAAGTATATCTATCTATACTATTATTTGAGAAATGAATTTGTTTACTTGTCATATTTTCCATGATTTTAGTTGATTTGCTTACTTATCACTTTTCCATGATTTTAAGATAAATCATTAGTTTAATTAATATTATTATTTAAAATTTTGCTTACTTATTATTTTTTCATGATTTTAGTTAATTTGCTTACTTGTCATTTTTTCATAATTTTAGAATAAATCATTAGTTTAATTAATATTATTATTTAAAATTTTATTTTAAAATATATATATTTATCATGATATTAAAGATAATTAATAAATATTAAACTATTCTACCGATATATATATATATATATAATATTATTTTTAACAAATATATTTTAATATATAATTATCATGATATTTAGGATATTTAATTAATAACTAGATATTAACAATATCTACTGATAATATAATCATTACTTTTATCTTATATTAATTTATGATTTTAATGACTAATATTATAGCCATTTCTTTTATTTTTATAGGAAATATTGATGAAATACAAATTTTATATATAAGTATTTTAATATATCTGAATTAACATGTTTTTTTTGGTTTATTCGGTTTGATCGCTTAATATACTCAACCATATCCATATACTGCGGTTTCTTAAAAATAGCATCCATTCAGTTTACTCTGTACTACCAAATCAAGACCGTTTTTCCTATTTCGGTTTGGTTCAGTTTTAAGTGGTTCGATTTTACCAGACTGCTAGACTATTGTTATTTTATTAATGTTTTATAGTTGTGATTTTTTATAATCCTTTCCAGTACCACATGATTTCTTTTCAGTCCAAATACTACATGTATTTAATTTCAAATACAAATTTTCTAATTTAATTATTAAATTTTGTATCTAATTTAGTTATTATTATTTTATAAAAATAAATATTAGAATAAAAATTGTTAGGTATATAGATATATTAATCCGCACAAGGTACATGACATCAACTAATTATTAATATTGTTAATATGTGTACAGTAAATAGAATTGCCAGTTGAATCATTATCTTTCTATTTATTTTTTATAAATTATAATAAATATATTTTAGAAGATTAAAAACAACATAAATCATAGATAATTATTCTTTTATTACATAGGAAATTTTTAATTTTACCATAAATATGATATCACTTTTCAATTCTACTTTAAAAAAATAATCATTTCATTTATATTTAATTTTATGATAAAAAAACTAAATTATCCTTTTAAATTATTTATAAATATTTACAACTTTCATAAAGTTTATAAATTGAACTCTATCTCTTAAATACTAAACCTTCAACAATAATGACTAAACAAAAAACACAAATGTTAACTATTTTTCATTGATTGTATTTTTGAAAAGTGATAATCTTATGTATTTTAAACAATTTTTCTTATTACATCCCTAAGAAATATATAGATTTTGTTTTAAAATCATGTAATTATTTAGTATATCTACTAAAAATGTTATATCTGTTAATGTACAAAATATATAACACACACACACACATATATATATATATATATATATATATCACCTTTAATAATCTAGGAAGTATTTTTTAAAAAGTATTTTATCCCATTATATTACAAATTAATTTCTTTAACAAAAAAGTTAAATTTGAATATTAGTTTTTTTGGTGTTCAGAAAAAAAAAGAATATAAGTTTTTCTGTCAACTATTTATTGGCTAATTTCTGTCATTTTTATTAATAAACCAGAAGGTGTCGGTCCAAATAATTTTCTTAGGAGAGTGTATTCAACTGAGAGTTTTAGGTGATTTCTATTAAAATGATAAATCTACTGTTATTCAAACATGAATTTCAAAAAATCATTTAAAATCCACTGTTATTTAACTTAACATTTCGTAGAGTACTTTAAAATCCACTGTTATTGGAAATATTTTAAGTTGTGGAGTTTTAAGTTTTTAAGTGATTTTAGGGTGTTTGGGTGGAGTTTCTTAGTTAAAAAAATTAAAACTCAAATCCCATGGTTTTATGTTATATTCTAGAGTGGTTTAACAAAAATCACGTAAATCTCTGCAACTTATTGAAATCATTTAAAACTCTATTAAAAATCAAATCAGCTGAAATGTTATTGAATAATTTTACCAAAAAAAAATGTTATTGAATACACCTCCAGAGGCTCTCGAGACTAGTCGACATTAATAGTGATAGCATGACGTAAAACATCCTTCTGAGCACTAAACCAATAATCCAAGCACTATTGTTCTGATTATGGCTCCGAATGGTGACTGCGGTTTGAACGGTGCGGAACAAGTGGTTCAACTGCGGTGCAGTTTAACAGTTATAAAAATGTATAGATATATAGTATATGTAGAGATTTTTGTTACTGTTAAGTGCAGAGCGGGGCGGGACGATGGTCTCCATTCGAACTATATATCAGTTATAATATTACATGAATTTTATTTAATTTTGTGGAATATATATGATATTTTAGTTTAACGTAAGTGCATACAAACGAAACAAATTGGTAAATGCATACAAAGATATAGAAGAAGAACACAGTAAAAATTATATTTTATTCTAACACAGATACAAAGTCATAAACAAATAAATATGTATGTGAGAAATGATTAGAAACAGAGATGTAAAAGAGAGATAAAGAGCCAAAAAAGAAAAGGGAGAGAGATCAGAGGTTGACTTGACTTTGTCGACAAGGCTACCAAAACACTAACCTCACCGGCGAAGAAACCTCTCCACCGATCATGGCGGAGCCTCCTCCAAGTAACTATTCCCTACTGCAAAATTTCTTATGAAATCAAGGTCCTGTAGATCTGCACGAATTGATTGATAGGTGACTCAGAACTAGGTTGATTTGCTACTGTTACCAATTTGAGAAGGTGATAGATAGATAGAAACTCAAAAAAAAGTTTTAAAGTTCTAAGTTAAGAGATATTTGTGTTCATTTCGAAGCTCTGCTCTAATGCAGTTTTATATCACAGGCATGGAGTATGCAGAACTGGGTCAAAAGAAGAAGGATGAGGATTTGTGTAAAGAGATAGTGGGAGTTCTGGAAACAGATGGCTCTCAGAGGGTTTTGCTAGCTGGTGAAGCTGGAATCGGGAAGACGAGGCTGGCCAAGATGGTAGGCAAGCATGCCACTGATGCCGGCCGTTGTTTTCTCACCATCTGCTTGCATCTCAACAGAAAGTTTGATGATGAATTGTCGCTTTACGAGAACATAGCTTCCCAGTTGTGTCTGTACTCTGACTTTGAAGAGACTGAAGTGGATGATAGGGATGAAGACGAGGAGGAAGAGAAGAAGCCGGAAGCTCTGTTGGCTGAGTTGAAGAAGATGATAACTGAGGAAATAGAAAAGGTGAAAGAAGCAAAAGAGGCGGCGGAGAAGAAAGCAAAAGAGTTGGCTGAGAAAGCAAAGGAGTTGGCTGAGAAAAAAGCAAAGAAGCAACCAGTAGCAGTAGAGAACAAAGAGGGCTCACACACAGGACCGCTGTATCTTCTGTTGATTCTTGATGATGAAGGAAACAAGACTAGTGAAGACAAGGTGATGAAGGAACTGAAACTTGAGACGTTTCTTAGAGAACAGAAGTTTCTTAAAGATGACAAGAATCGTCTCAAGATTCTTATTACAAGAAGAAAAGAAGAGGAGGAGCGTTCAAAGGCTGCTGGTGAAGGTGCCACAGAGGATGCAAAGAGTGAGCAGGAGGATGAGAGCGAACAAGCGTCTGATGGTGGAATCAAATCAGAGAAAAGTGATAATGAGTCTGATGAAGGAATCAAACCACATGACAGCGGTGATGAAGGGAAACCTGAGCCCCAAGCCCCAAGCAACGCAACCGTTATAGACCCTAACGGGAAAGGCGTTCCTCCTGCTGGAGATGAGTTCCATACCAAGGATATGTCAGAGTCTTTGCTTAATTCAATCAATAAGCCTAATAATATGAAGGATCTATTTGCGTCTCTTATGAAGGATTGGAAGACTTACGAGAAATTTTTACCTGACTTGGTGGAGAAGAGCAAGAACTCCCCAGCTGCCATCTTCGTCCTAGCCAAGTCCCTTAAGCGGATCACTCCGAGCACTCTTGATACAGAAGAAGAAAAAAAACTACAACAAAAGATAGAGAAAAAGATAGAAGAGGTTCTCTCAGCTGCTCGTCCTTCAGACTCTTCTATCAATCCAGTCCTGCGTCTTGCATATGAGCTGTTGGAATTCGATTTTCCGTTGAAGGATGCCATCTTGGATTGCTTTTGGCATAGCTTGGACTTCTTTGAGCACTGTGGCAGTGTTTACTACCGTGACCTCATCACACAATGGATACTTGAAGGCTACTTTGATCCCGTTAGGTCCGTCGAAAAGGCGTACCAGGATGGTCATCTAATCTTGATGGAGCTTATAAACCGCGGAATGCTGAAGATACAGGAGAACAATGTGGTGGTACCAGAGAGGGCCATGAGCACTTTGATCGATCCTCGACGCCGTGGGCTTTTCGGAAGATCAAGACTTAGGTTCTCTAGAGTTTATTGTGGTGACAAGAGGAAAGGTGTAGGGAAAATCACTCAGATAGATGATATGATTAAAACAGTGCAAGCAAAGAAAGGAGACAAGGTTTCCACGGTTCTGGTTAGTGGAGACCGTCTGCGCCGTGAAACTCCTGTGAAGTATTTCAAGAAGCTGAGTGATCTCGAAGTACTTGGTCTGTTCGAACCCACACTGGAACCTTTTATCACAGCTTTTACAAATCTTGTCAAACTCCGAGTTCTTGTTATCAGGGACTGTGATCTACTGACGGACATTGAGGAGCTTAAGGATCTTCGAGAACTACATGCTCTTGAAGTCTCTGGCGCCAGCTCCTTGAAGAAAATCTCTGATGGATTCTTCAAGGCATTGTCTAAACTTCAGAGTCTTCATCTCTCTGGACTTCAGATCACATCTTCCCCTTCCAGCATTTCTGAACTCACAGAACTCCACTGTCTCATCATCAAAAACTGTCCATTACTGGAAGATTTGCCAGACATACAGGAGCTTGTAAAGCTCGAGGTCGTTGATGTTTCTGGTGCTCGTGGGCTGCAGACGTGTTTCGACAACACGAAAGGAGAGAAGAAAAACAAAAGCAAGAACAAAAACTTCTATCATCTCACAAAGCTTCAGCTCCTTGACTTCTCCGAGAGCCAGATAGAGCGGCTACCTATATTCCAAGACTCCGCCGTAGGGGACAAGCTTCACTCCGTTAGGCGGCTCTTGTTGCGTGATTGTAGCAAATTGAGAAGGTTGCCTAGTCTGAAGCCTTTGTCAGGTCTGCAGATTCTTGATCTTTCTGGCACAACGAGCTTAGTGGAAATGCTTGAAGTGTGCTTTGAAGATAAGAAGGAGCTCTTATCTCTTGATCTCTCGGGAACTAATCTGAGCGAGTTGGCGACCACCATCGAGGAGCTGACAAATCTTAACAAACTCCTCATGAAGGGTTGCACCAACATAGAAGTTCTCCCAGACATCCAAAAACTCACAAACCTCGAGGTCATTGATGTTTCCGGATGTGAAAAGTTGCATACCATCGAGGGGTCATTTGAGGACATGTCTTACCTATGTGAGGTGAATCTCTCTGGAACCAAAGTGAAGACACCAAAGTTGCCAAACAAGACTGAGATTCGTTGTCTGAAGCGTATTACTCTGGCAGATGGAACGCCTTTTGAAGGTGAGGATTGGAGCGAAATAAGGGATAAGATTGAAAGTAAGAGATCTGACGAGGCTAGCTCCTCAGAAAAGGCGTCTGAAGAAATAGGAGAGGAGACGCAGTCAAAGGAAGCTCCAGCTAGTGATAGTACTGATATGGGAGATGTTATCAAGGAACGTCTTTGCCATGTCCCCATTGAGAAGGATATATACAAGACCATACTATCACGTTTTGATTCTCCAATTCAGCAGGAAGTCATGAAGATCCATGAATCTAAAGACCACCTACAAGGGGAAGCCTCAGCCAATGCTGAGCTTGTGTCACTTGTGGACATTGACTCAACAAGGCTTAAATCTTTTTTTAGCGAGAACAAATCAGTCAAAGATTGCTCGCTAAGGATGTGCAGGGATATACAAAACCTTTTCTCTGAAGTGGATGTGGAAAGTTTGGGATCACTGGAGACATTATCGATTTCAAACTTTTCATCGTTGGAGACTATCTGCTGGGGTGACAGCATCAAGAGTCTTAAGAAGCTAAACATAGATTGCTGCCCGAAAATCAAAACGCTTTTCCCTGTGATGCCTAGCAGCTTAGAAGAGGTGAACATAAAGTATTGTGAGAAGCTGGAGACAGTTGTTGAAGGAGTCGACCTCTCAAGTCCAACTAATTCGAAACTGCAAGTGCATATATGGCCAAAGTTGGAGGACACTTCAGAAGACTCGGTAAGTTGCAACTTTCTACTCTTATAACCTCTCCAGTGAACATTTAGAACCAAGGACTATCATAACCTCTCCAGTGAACATTTAGAACCAAGGACTATCATAGCCTCTCTTTTTCTTTTTTTTTTCATGAGAAATGTTCAAAAATTATTTGAATACTATTTTATCTGTTTTGCAGGTCCGTGATCCTTGAGTTGTCTTGCACAAAATCTTGACTGTTTTCAGGTTCATCTGAGTATTTTAAACTGCTGTGTATTTGCAGGAGGACTGGGTTATGATAGAGAGACCCTGAAGTATCAGGAAGATCACAGAAGTAGATGGAGCAGCAAGATCCTCTTACTTTGCACTAAGCATCTGGATTGTTGAATGTAATGATTTACGTACTCTTTTATGCGTGTGTCTGAACTGTTGTCTGTTTGAATAACGACCGGCTATAAAACAACATCGTACCGGCTTTGTTTCCGTTGTGAAATAACTGTTGTGAGTTGGGTGAACAAGACCTTTGGGTTGATTGTTTTGATTTCTCAAACATTGTATAACAGTATTGTTGAAAAAGTGAGTTTCTACTAAACATTGATTACATAAGTAGGATGTCGAAACCAGGTTGGAGGTGTCTCTTCAGTCTTGAAACATATCGTTAAAATTAATCTCTCGTGTGCCAGCAGCTAATAAATGAATGTTAAATAAAAATCGAGGGTAGACATCTAAAATGTTGTGAAAGTTCAGGGGCTTTTTACCACCTACATCTAAAATGTTTGATCACATTTCTTCCTCTTACTGTCTTAATGGGAATCAAAAGACTTTCCCTCCTAAAAAGAGCGCACCTTCTGGAAGCAAGGTACCTATATACACTCTTTCAGCTAGCTTTTGCAATATCTTTTCATCAGACTAGAATTTAAGGTTCGTTGAAATGTATAAAAGGGTGCACAGCTACGAAAGCACATATAGATGCAACCAGGGGCGGACCCATTTGGGGGAATGTGGAGTCAGTTGACACTAGTAAAATTATACTATTTCCGTTTCAAATTATTTGTCGTTGTAGAAAAAAATTTTATTTCAAAATAAGTATCGTTTTATAATTTCAATGCAAAATTTATTAATTTTATATTTTGATATATTTTTTAATTGGTTGAAATTTGGTTTTGTGTATTGGTAATGATGTTTTTATCTAGTAAATATACAAAATTAAATGTTTTTTTAATCTGTGTGCCGAAATCTAAAACGACAAATAATCTGAAACGGAGGGAGTATAAATTTGATTTGAAAGCCTTGTTCATTGGTTAGTCACAATAGAGTTGGTGAGAAACTGTACCGTTCAACCCATAAAACTCAGGTTCAATTCCACCCACTGTAGAGCAATAATATATTTTGATATGTTAGATGCTGCGAAACATCCATTGTATAAAGGATGTAAAGATGGTCATTCACATTTATTATCTACAAGTAGATTGATGTCCATTAAGACAAATTATAGTTTGGTTGAAGAACGTGTGGATGTGATTGATGATTTTGTGAGAGGTATTCTACCTCAGAATAATCTTGCACCTCGTTCATATTTTGAGGTTCAAAAACTTGTAGTTGGCCTTGGTTTGTTGTATCAGGTGATAGATGTATGCATCGATAACTGCATGATTTACTGAAGAACGGATGAGAACCGAGAGAATGTATAACTTTATCGGGAATTTATTTATAAGGATACAAGTGAAAGAGTTCTGGAAGTTGTAATTTTGCCATTGACAGAAAGGTTGAAGAGGTTGTATCAGTTGGAACACACAACATGAACAATGAGATAACATGCAAAGCACTCAACAGATGATTACACTTCCTTCAAGCATTTCAAATAAAAATATCCATAATTTTCACATGATAGAAGAAATATCCATATTGGATTATGTATTGATGGTTTCAATCATTTGGAAAGCATGTAATTGTGACACCTTATAACTTAACGCCAAATTTGTTGCATGCGACGAAGAGTTTATATTACTCTCCATTTTTGTCCCATGATCAGATCATGGTAAAATATCACTTGATGTTTTTTCAGCTATTGATATATGAGTTGAAACAACTATGGACATATGGTTTTCTTGCATACGATATTTCGTGTGAAGAGATTTTTTATAATGTGAGCACTACGTATGTGGACAATAAGTGATTTTTGGGTATATGGTATATTATCTGGATGGACAATGCATGAGAGGATATCATGTCTTTATTTTCAAGATAACAAATATGCTTTCCAACTCAAACACATAGAAAAAATGTCTTGGTTTAAATGTCACATGAGATTTTGGCCACACGATCATCCATATCGTAGGAGTATGACATTGTTTAGAAAGAACACAAAGGTGTTTAATAGCCCACTTTATGAAGTGGCAGTGATTTGGAGGAACAATTAAGAGATTTTAGTGCTGAGAGGACACCAGACGTAGGTGGAAACGTATATTGCCCAGTAAACGGTGTTGGAGACTCCACAGTTAACATAAAATGAGTATTTTATGGAATTTGCCATATTTGAAGGATCATTTATTGCGGCATAATTTAGATGTTATGCATAGGAGAAGAAATATTGTAACAATCTGATGAACACTATCCTTAATGTCCAAGGAAAAATGAAAGATTATTTGAAGTATAGATTTGGTTGATATTTGGGCTCTTTCCAAACTTTATGTTGATGTGCATGGTAAATGTCATGTTCTGATATGTCCGATTGGATACAACTGTGAAGGACGAGTTCGTTGATTAGATTAGAAACAACGTTAAATTTCCAGAAAATATGCATTAACTTGCATAACTGTGTCGATAAATGTGAAGGAAATTTTATTGGCATGAAAAGCCACGATTATCATGTAATGATGCAGCGCCTCCTTCCGTTAGGTTTTTATGGACTACTACCACAAAGTGTTTATGAAGCAATTACATGTATCTTTTATGTTAATCAATTGAATTAATTATCATTTTAAATATATTATGCTTATATACATACATATCTTTTTTTTTCTATATTTATGTAAGAGTAAGTGATTTCTTCCATGATTTAAGAACGAGATTACTCACAGTAGATGGTATTTAAATTTGTAGACTAACATATATTTGATCGTTTTCAACCTCGAGAAGATATTTTCTTCATCACTTTCTGATGTTATGGAACATATTCTTATTCATCTTGTAAGAAAGGCCTCACCTCCGATGAGAAAACTTAGAGGGAAGAGAAAATAGAAGTGGAGAAGAAATACAGAGAAACCAAAGGCCTCGCCTCTGATGAACACCAGTGGATAACAGTTCTGATTATTTGCGACTTGATGGACTGGGTGTCAAAACCAGCCTGATGATCCTCTACACTTCACAGTTAGAGATAACACCACCGCCAGAGGAGTCCCCGCGGCCACAAACACCAAAATTTATAAGGAACAGACTCGTGCAACTCTAAGTCGCCGCAAATTGTGTTGTATCTCCGCCGTCTCACAGGTCCGAGCACCACACATAGCTCCGCAACAATCTGGTGGAGAGAAGAACCCATGCCAAAAGGATTCATATCCTGGGAAACCTCCATCAACCAAAAACCGAGCCGTCGTCGGCGCTTTCCACTCAACATTCGAGACAAACCCAAAGCCCCCAATGACTAACACGCAGAAATGGCAGCCATTCCATCGTCTTTATAAAGCAGACTGCAAAAGCCAAGAGTTCGACACCCATTAAGACCACCAGGATTCTGTAGAGGCCAGTATAGAGCTACTAGAATCGTCGAGATGGGAGAGTGTGACTCCAAATAACACCAAAGAGAGATACTGAATCCGGCAGTGAAAAGGAAAACCAAAAGGAGGGGCGGAAAGACCTCTAAACGGACCGACGGACACGTCGAAGCCGGAGATCCCCTACCTAGATGGAGGAGAAGATGAAGTGAGAGAGAAAATTAGTGCGTTAGATACATACCCTAAGGCTCATGATATTAAAAATGCAAAGCATCGATCTTGTTGTCTCAAGTTTTATAATTGATATTGTTGCGTAATCAATCTCTCGTCTGTTTGTTGAAATATTTGTGATGCTTTTGATAAAAAAAAAATTATTTTGAATATCTCCAAATAATTCTCGTAGAAGTTAGATTTTTTATCACTATTCCTTATTACAAATTATTGTAAAGTCTCCCAAAATTGGATTCCACGATTATAAAAAAAAAAAACAAATTCTCCCAAAATTCTTTTCATGACTTTTCACTGCAGAAAAAGTTTGGTTTTAAATTATACTATATTTAAGTTTTATGACTTGTTGATTGAATAATAGGAGATTTCAAGTTTTTTTCTAGTGACTTTACATAAAGTTTGTGTTTAAAAATATATATCTGATTTGAGAAAATATTTAGCAATCATTAGTTGAATAGTAAGGGATTTTGAAAAAAATACGAAATCCCTAAAGGTTAAAAAGGTCACACTATCTCTTTGTTTTAGTTTGATTTTCTTATTTAATTCTTTGCCATGGAATATGGGAGCAAAACATAAACCGAACGCCACCACTAAAATGTTTTGTTTTTCTTTAGGTAACTTAGTATAAAGTTGCTTTTCTATGTATAGCATAAGGATTAAAGTAGAATACTTCTCCTATAGACTGTCACTGACATAATAAAGAAAATACGGATAATACTTCACGTGAACATGCAGAGCAGTTCATTTCTCTCAGCAATCTGATAATATTTCACAAAATATACTGTGGCATGTTGACAATAAATAAATAAATGATAAAAATATCATCTGGTCACTCCTTCAAACTTTTCCAGCAAAACATGCATGGATACTTCTACATATTACAAAAATAGCTATCAGTCTCAAGAGTGTTTTGCCTTTAAGCGTTTTTTTCGTCTTGTAATGGATGTGTGCACTGTTGATGACAAATTTATTAAATAGCAATAATCTATCTACATATATAGGCTTACAATGTTTAAAATCTATGTTGACAAAAAAACTCAAAAATTAAAATAAAATGAAGTCTTAGCCAAATATACATGGCCAGTTTGGCTAACGAACTTCAGCGATCTGGAGAGATGCCCGTCTCTTCCTAGATAACAATCTGGGGCTAGATCGTCGTCAGGCGTGACCAGCAAGAATAGTATCATCAACATGGAAGCTCAGACGTTCCAACTTCTATATGTTGGACTTGGAGTTATTTTCCCGACCTGTTAGTAGAGCCTTGGAAGCAATATCATGAAAAGTCTACAGCAGGTGAAACCAATAAAAACACAAAGGATTCAAGACCAACTGTCTCTTTATTAAGAATCACTTAAACAATCTTTTACAAAGACTTGTCTAATCCGAATTACACAACGCCACACGCGGCTTGTCACGGACCAATTCTTAATCTACCCTTTGCGTGAACCAACCCCTGTTGATCACGTTTACAAATCACTCACTTTCTGAACCCCAAAACCCCTGTTTGTGTTTCTGTGAGAATATATCGTTGAAAGCTTAACCTAATCCTAAGTCTAAGCTTTCCTATATATTGCCACCAATTCTTTCCAATTGTGCAATATCTATTTTCCTAAAAATCAGCATCACCAAATCTTCCAATTTGTGATCTGAGGATCTTCTAGTTTGTGAATCACGTCCAAACAAGATCAGCCAATGGGAACTCTCCACGTCATCACGTCTTAGTTCCTTTTGTCCACGTCGATGTGTTACACATTATCGTCCATGTGTAACACAACAGCAACACGCCAAACTTCAATATTCTTTGAATATGTCCGAGCCATACTCCAAAGAACCATGTCAATCAACACTCTTTCTGTGTCAATGCACCAGCATGTCAAGCTCCAGATCCCTGAGCTTACACTCTCCCCCTTTTTATCTGAATATGTCAATCTCTAGAAATCTGCAAGCATCAACTCACAAACACATAACCAGTGAAGCGCAGAAGCAATATAATTCACTAAACCATCAGTCACAGAACAATATGTGAGTTGCTCAAATTCTCAAGCAGGTACAGTGTAAAAGTACCTACAACAGTTCTAGATAATTAATCAATCTTTTACACGATTCTCCCCCTGCTTGTAACCCCATAACCAGATTCTACTTGATTGCATATTCTGATAAAACTAACCGGTTCACAAAGAGGATACTTACATGGATTCACATGAGTCGCATGATCATGGAGAGGAATGACACTTATTTGTTGGCTACCATTCAAAGGAATATGGATGTACCTTATAAGACTCACTCAAAAGATCTTGTTAGTAAAGACATCAATGATTAGGAGGACAGTTAAGACCCAAATTATTCACTCTATCAAACCAGAGATTTAAATTCACTTAGCACTTAAAAGACATAGCAAGCTGAATTCGACACATCTGCAGAGAATAGATAAGGACCCCATGATAAATCACCTAGCATGTACATCTGAGATAATTAAATGAATTTACAAAATTGAGTTTGATAACTTCTCTGTGTCAGGAAGATAGATCAGCAACAACTTTATCACATATTTCATCACAAAAGACGATTAAAGAGATCAACTTGTCAGCGCAAACCTGTAGCTATTTCTCAGCCGAGTAGCTGTCACAAGCTCCTCTATCCAGCTACTAACCGATTCCACTTTGACTGGGATCATGATCACACCGTTTTCAGACAACACGATGGGTATCTTGTGTTCCTACCTCTTCCTCTTCGGTAGTGTTTTGTTCATGTTCTTTTCAGAGGATTACATGAATCACCTCTGCCCAATCAAGACAGTGATCGATGTCAAATACAAAATGTGTTGCATCCTGATTCAAATCGAGTGTCTATCACGTTGGGCCTTATTAACCTTTTCTTTTACAATGTGTAAGACTTCCTGTTCTTTGCAGGACACACTTTTAACTTATCCTTTTTTTTTTTTTTTTTTTTTTTTGAAACCCCAGCATGTGTTACACTCATCCTCTCCCGTGTTACTTTGTTCAATCCAGACAGTGATCAACACCAGAACCAAAATGTGTTGCATCCTGTTCCGAGATGAGTACCTTTCTCCAGTGAACTGCTATGATCAGACCCAGTCATTGTAGTTTCTGTTATTAACATGGACAAAACTTGCTGACAAGAGGTTTTAGTTGGTGTGACTCAATATGTGATTTCAGTTATGCACATGACCTTCTCTCAAAGACAAAACAGGTTAGAGATCAGAGATTCCAAAAACTTTTCGCTTACACAAAAAGCCATTGAATTCAGGTAGTTTGGTAACTGTGTCAACTAGTTTATTCTCAGATGCAACATGTTCAATGACAACAAGTTTTTCCTCGATCAATTCTCTAACAGGATAATGTCTAATTTCTACTTGCTTAGTCAATGATAATTGAACAGGATTCTCGATTATGCAGATGTCATTCAAGTTATTGCAGTGAACATCAAAAGAGTCAAAAAGGCTACCATACTCAACGTGTGTCGATCTCTTTACCAATATCAGGGTCCACAACTTTTTCAAGGCTGTGTATTCCATTTCAGCAAGACAACGTGACGCCTTGTGACACATCTTCAAGTTGTTCTCATCCCAGTAACACATCCAATTGACATCACAAGTTCCTGCCATCATCATGTTAGTGTCAAAAGAATAATGTAACTTGAGCTTAAGGATACCTTTCACATGGTTACTGATTTCTTTGACAACCAATTGGTGTGATACTCTTGAAATAGCTTGCCATGGAGTGCATATGTCAGTGGTAAGACCGAGATCTGATCGCCTGGTAGTGAGGTATATCAAGCTCCCACTTATACTCTCGTGTGTAACACTTTCGTCTCTATGTGTTACATCTTTCTGAGACAGATTCTCTGTCTTAGCAATGATGGCTTTAGGGATGATTGATCTCATCTGACTCATATGCCCAATCAGTTTTGTACCAGTTTTCTTCTTGTCACAACCTCCATAAACCGTGACTCCTTGATCACCACGACCTGAAGTTCCCTTTTCCCTTTTCATCCTTTCTTCCTTTTCGAGGTGACTTTGAGACAAATTGCATACACAATCTGTAGTATGCTTCTCTCTACCCAGGTGTGACAAACCATGTTTGAGAATTAGCTTCTGACTAGCTTGATTTATGATCTCTGGTTCTTTGACCTCAATGCGAGCAAAGTTACATATAACTTCTTCAACAGGTTCTGCAACAGACTTGTGTGACACATCTGTTTCAAGGTGTAAACCATGACGCGTTTGTCTTCTGAATTTAGGATAAAGATCTCTTTTAGCAATCCACACACATCCATACTTCTTGGGCTCTATGAAGCACAATTTAAGCCTCCATGCTCTTGCAACCTGATTTCTGCGAGCATAACAGTAAGCAACACTATGCCCGATCTTACCACAAAAGTGACAGCCATTCCTTCGCTTAGCAACAACTTTTTTGTCTTGTATCTTTGGAGTCAGAATGTTTGCTTGAGATTCATCCTTTAGTTCAGCTGAAACAACTGGGATTGAGCGCTTTACAACCTTGGTAACTTCATTCTTTTCAACTGCCTGAGAACTAGTTCCATGATGACCTTGCTTTCCTCTTAACAAGCCTCTATTCCTACAAGCTGTGTTTTGATTCTCTTTAGACTCTGTCACTGATCCTGATTTTTCTTCAGCTTTTGGTTTGTCAACTTTTTGTCCTGCAGCTTTTGGTGTGTCATCAGATTTTACTCCAGCTTTTATGAACCTCATCCCTTCAGCCTTGTCATAATCTTGTGAAGTTGAACCTTTATAACCCAAACCCCAATTAATTTTTGGAGACTGTCCCATTGACAAGATATGATCTAGACTTGCTGATCCAGTGTTCAACATTCTTACTTTCTTGTAGTTCTCAGTAAGTTGTCTTTCCAGAAGCTGACTCTTCTCAAGTTCTTGATTCAGCAGCTGTTTCATTTGATGAAACTTTATTTCAGACTCTTGTTGAACTTGATTTTGCTCTGCAATCACTATCTTGAGAGACTGAAGCTCGTCTGTACCATCATTCTCTGCTATCTTCGATGGTGTCTCAGCTTTTGTAGCAGGTTTTTCTAGCTCCAGAATGTTGACTTGCTCTTTCAAAATGGCTGTATCTTTGATGAGTTGCAGGTTTTCATGACTGAGCTCTGCAAATTTCTTGAACAATGTTGTATATTCAGACTTGAGATCAGCAGTCACATCTTCTCCTTCTCTCTCTGAATCTGAATTTGAATTTGAGTCTGCGCTAGAATGATGATCAACCATTGTGTCTTGACCAGCGAGAGCAACAAAGTTGTTTAACAAATCTTCTTCATCACTCTCACTTTCTGATTCAGTGTCACTAAAGCATAACAGAGACTTGTCTTTCTTCAGATTATCAGGACAATCACTCTTTGTGTGTCCAAATCCCTTGCATCCAATACACTTGAGCTCTTTCCGTTTTGCTAAGAGGCATTTGTTACGAAGATGATCAAAGCCTTCACACTCTTGACACTGTATATTCTTCTCCCTCTTTTCTTTAAACGAATGAGACCTAGAACCTTGATTGCTGAAGCGCTCTGAATCATTCTTGGAGAACTGATTACCTGACCTGCTTCCACCTTTCTCAATCTGTTTGAGCATTTTGTTGAAGTTCCTAGCCATAAGACTCATATTGTCTTCTAACCTTTTAACACCATCTTCTTCTTTAGATTCAGCCAAGCACACTAATCCCTTACTTCATATCATCAATGTTCATGGCAATCTGAAGGACTGCCATGTAAGCTTCAAATTGTGGAGGCAAGCATCTTAACAACTTCTTAACGAGCTTCTTTTCTTTATACTTCTTACCCAGAACAGTAGCTTCATTAGCAATTGAACTTAACTTAGACACAAAGCCAGCAATGGACTCGTCATCTTCCATTCGCAGGTTCTCAAACCTTGAAGCTAAATGATCAATCCTTGTTCTTCTTACACTTGTGTCACCTTCAAAGTGAATAACCAGCACATTCCATGCCTCCTTTGCTGATTCACAGCCCTGAACAATCTTGAATTGGTCGAGTTCAACAGCTGAAAATATCATAGTAAGTGCTTTAGAGTTGAATTTTGATGCGGCTTTTTCAGATTCTGTCCATCTCTCCTTCGGTTTGGGAGCATATGTTTTATCTTCCATGAGCATAGTAGGTGCCGACCAGCCTATTTCAACAGCAGTCCAAGCGTCTTCATCTATTCCGCGAATGATCTGTCTCATACGTGCTTTCCAATGGACAAAATTCCCTTCATCCAGCATGTAGAGACTCGGTAGGGTGATGAATTCTTTCATGGTTTCAAGACTTCTTCCGCAGGACCTCAACCTGTATGTGAATACGGAATCCAACGAGGTGACCCGCTCTGATACCAAATGAAAAGTCTACAGCAGGTGAAACCAATAAAAACACAAAGGATTCAAGACCAACTGTCTCTTTATTAAGAATCACTTAAACAATCTTTTACAAAGACTTGTCTAATCCGAATTACACAACGCCACACGCGGCTTGTCACGGACCAATTCTTAATCTACCCTTTGCGTGAACCAACCCCTGTTGATCACGTTTACAAATCACTCACTTTCTGAACCCCAAAACCCCTGTTTGTGTTTCTGTGAGAATATATCGTTGAAAGCTTAACCTAATCCTAAGTCTAAGCTTTCCTATATATTGCCACCAATTCTTTCCAATTGTGCAATATCTATTTTCCTAAAAATCAGCATCACCAAATCTTCCAATTTGTGATCTGAGGATCTTCTAGTTTGTGAATCACGTCCAAACAAGATCAGCCAATGGGAACTCTCCACGTCATCACGTCTTAGTTCCTTTTGTCCACGTCGATGTGTTACACATTATCGTCCATGTGTAACACAACAGCAACACGCCAAACTTCAATATTCTTTGAATATGTCCGAGCCATACTCCAAAGAACCATGTCAATCAACACTCTTTCTGTGTCAATGCACCAGCATGTCAAGCTCCAGATCCCTGAGCTTACATATCAATCCATTTCAGGGTATCCTTAAGGTTGTAATGATTCGAGACCATCATCTCGGTAACTTTCCTGAACCCGTAACCATAGACCGGTGATTCATCTGTTTCTATTTGATTAATGCAAAATTCCACTAGGCTCTTCTCGAAACCAGATTGGTCTCCTATCTTTGACATGGTAGCAGATGGAGTAATTCGGGAGGAAGAAGAAGCTGATGATGCAGCATTATTAGTGGAACATCTATGAGACTCCAACCACATGTGTCCTAGCACTTGGCATATTCCTTCTTCAAGAATCGTGTTAAGATTCCTATAACCTGTGCCCCCCCCCCCCCCCCCCCCCCCCCCCCAAAAAAAAAACTTTGGTTCCTTTCCTCATCGTTGATGCAAAATTGGGTATTGCATATTTGACCATTTTTAGTTACATACATATATACCTACCTTTGAGTCTAAGATAAGCATGCATCATCTCGTGTGCCAGTATATATCCAGTTAGCAACCTAGGCAGTCCATATAGGATGAGAATTGCAATGACTTTCGGCTCGCGAACAACCCTTTGAGATTCTTCTTTAGCCATGCCTACTAACTGCTTGTTTCGCCCTCTTGAGACCTGTATATATTTATGGAGCACAGTTTTTTTTTTTTTTTAAAGAAGGTCCAATCTAATTTTAGCCTCTAATGTCTTACCCTTGTGACCATCTTCTCTTCAGACAGGCAAATACCTCTAGTTACCACCCCATTCTGCTTATTGTATAAACTTAATTAGCTCCAACAGCCTATGATGACTTAAACAAAGAGATAATTATGTTTCGATTTAGTAAATACACTCACAGTCTTCTCTTCCTCAGCTTTATTCAGCGCTTGTTTCCTCACCAAAATAAGAGGAAATACTTTCTCAACCTTCATCTTCAAGCCTTTGAAGAACTCACGGATTTCAAAGTGCAAAGATTTGCATTCATAGCTATCCATAACCGCACTTTCCTTACATTCTAGGCACAGCCTCCGATTGTCAGCAAGCATTATATACTCTGTTCCACAAGCCTGCAAAAAAAAAAACCTTATAAAAAGTCGAAACTTTTGGCCTTTTATTATTGAAAGTCAAACTGTTGTTCCACCGATTTTAAATACTTGTAATCTTTCGCAGCTGCAACACTGGGCAGTTCCATCATCATCATGAGAAGGACAGTATTTATCCTCCCAGAAGGGATGCTTATGGTACTTTATACCTTTTTTACTTGAAGGAATCTGAAAGAATAATAATACAAACTATATTATTACATCGTAGGTCTTTAAGTTTATACTTTCATTTCATCCAGTCCCAATTGTGAATTTATCTTACTTTCTTTCTGCACACGTAACAATTTGGTCGACAGTGCTCCTTGTAACAAAGTCTGTGATACTTTCTCTCTGAGTTTGAAATCTAAGGAGTTTTACATTAAAGGAAAACAATTAACAACTCATGGAGTGTTTAACACTAAGTAAACATTAATTTCAAATTTTTTAACCTCGTCCATAGCAATTGGTTTGTGGCAATGAAGGCAACATAAACACTGACAATGCCAAATAGCACCAAGCGCATTGATAGATAGTCCGTCTTCAATCTCAGAGTTGCAGCCATTGCATATGCTACAAACAAAGTAAATCATATCTGATTACAAAAACCCTTAAATCCAAATAAAGTTTGCACACAAGGTTATCGTTTACCTAAGATGATGATCCTCATTTTCATCTTTTGGATGATTTAATTGTTCCTTCTCCTTAAAAATCTCCCTGTTGATCTTAGTAGGCTGCACTTCTAGTTTCATTAGTTTGCATTTCTCCTCTAACTCTCTGTTTAGCTCTGAAATCGTTAAGCTATCTTCCTTTGACCTATCAGTCTTGTGGAGATTAGAGCTAACTTAACGTTGAAAACAAGTTTCTTTGTTTGTGTTTAAGTTCTCTCTCTCTCTCAGTTTGAAGTTAAAACTCTCGTGTGTGTTTGTTTGGAAACTAAAGAACACATAACATGAAATGTAAAGACACAGGGAATTTAACGAGTTCGGGCCCTTGGGAGGACGCCTACGTCTCGCCGGAGAAGATCCGGAAAATCCACTAAGAACTTGCTCAAAACCGAGCCTTTAATCTTTACACTTCTCTCTCTGTTTTTCTTATCTCACGCACACTCTATACAGACATACATGTTCTGTATATAAAGGGACAGGAAGTAGTGAAACAAACCAGAGTTAAATAAAGTGATCAGTTTCTTAACTCTGGTTCCTTTGTCCCTTTGCACCATTAACGCCAAGAGTAAACGGCTCGTTGCAGGCCTGCATTCTTTGTCTCCTCTTTTGCTGCGTTGCTTCAGTGTACGGTTCTGTCCTTGTGACAGAGATCACGAGTTTTGCGAGAGAAAGCTTGTGCCTTGAACCCTCTGTCTCAGAGTGAGACACTTGCCTTTCACTTTATGTTGAAACCTTCTCCTTGAAACCAAGTCTTCAGTCTTGTCTTGCTTCAGACCAATCTCAACGGTTTCTTCTTCTTCTTGAAAGACAACTCTGTTACAAACAGAGCTTAGGATTCAAACTAACTTCCACAAAACTCCACCTTGGTTTGAATACCAACCCCAACTTGATTCTTTTCTTAGTGTCCTTGGATTTTCCCTTCTCCGGTAACTTGTTCTTCTCACTTAGTGACTTGAAATTCTGAGCAGCTCCAATGCCTCTTGAAGCTTGCTCACAGGAACTGTCTTGGTAAAAATATCAGCAGGGTTCCACAGAGTTGATACCTTGCTCACTTTGATCTCTCCATCAGCAATCTTGTCTCTAATGAAATGCAGACGCACATCAATATGTTTTGTTCTATCATGATGTACTGAGTTCTTTGCCAGTGAGATAGCACTTTGTGAATCACACATAACTTCAACGTGTTCTTGCACAAAACCCAGCTCTGCTGCTAACCCCTTCAGCCAAACTGCTTCTTTAATACTCTCTGTTAAAGCCATGTATTCAGCTTCAGTAGTGGATAATGCTACAACTCTTTGTAACCCTGATTTCCAGCTGATAACATTTCCACCTGCAGTGAATACAAATCCAGTGATTGACCTTCTTCTGTCTGGATCAGCAGCATAATCTGAATCACAATAACCTCTGATTTCCAGACTATCTTGCTTCCTGTAGACGAGCTTGAGATCCTGTGTTGCTTTGATGTATCTTAAGACCCACTTAACAGCCAGCCAATGCTCTTTCAGTGGCTTGCTCATGTATCTGCTAACAACACACAGTGGATAAGCAAGATCAGGTCTTGTTCCAATCATTGAGTACATAATGCTTCCCACAGCATTAGAGTAGGGAATGGTCTTCATGTAATCAGCTTGAGCAGCCAGTTCTTCTTCTTCAGCAGCTCTGAGTTTAAAATGAATTCCCAAGGGTGTCTGAACACCTTTACACTGCTCCATTCTGAATGTATGTAAGACCTTCTTCAAATAATCTCCCTGAGATATTTCCAACGTCCCCTTCACTCTGTCTCTCTTGATTTCCATACCCAAAATCTTCTTAGCCTCTCCCAAGTCTTTCATTTCAAATTCCTTACTCAGCAAACTCTTCAACTCTTGAATCTTCTCTTTTTTCTTTGCTGCAATAAGCATGTCATCCACATATAAGAGTAAATATATGTATGACCCATCTTCAAGCTTCTGAAAATAGATGCAGCTATCATAGTTGCTCCTTTGATACCCAGAATTCTTCATGAAAGTGTTGAATCTCTGATTCCATTGACGTGGTGCTTGCTTAAGCCCATAGAGAGATTTTTTCAAGTGACAAACCTCTTCATCAGCTCCTGTCTTGACTTGGTAACCCTCTGGCTGCTCCATCAGAATGTATTCATCTAAGTTTCCATGCAAGAATGCAGTCTTGACATCTAATTGTTCCAGCTCAAGGTCGAGATTCACCACATATGACAACATTAGCCTGATTGAAACATGTTTCACAACTGGTGAAAAAATCTCTTCATAGTCAATCCCTTCTTTCTGTAGATACCCTTTTGCAACAAGCCTAGCTTTGAACCTTGGTTGTTCCACTCCAGGGATACCAGCCTTTCTCTTGTAAACCCATTTGCATCCAATCACCTTGCAGTTTTCTGGTCTTTCTATGAGTGTCCAAGTCTGATTCTTATGCAGTGACTGCATCTCTTCATCCATTGCTTCTTTCCACAACCTCCAATCTTTGTCTCTCATTGCTTCACCAAAACAAGAAGGTTCTGGAAATCCTCCATCTTCTGTTACCATTAAGGCGAAACCAACCATGTTAGACTCTTCAAATCTGCTAGGTTTCTTGGTAACTCTTCTCTCTCTGTCCCTAGCCAACTGATAATTCTCAAGATGATTGTTTCCTTGATACTCTTCATCTTCAGAACTCTCTGCTTGTTCTTTATCTTCAGTGTTGTTATCAGCTTCTTGATCTCTTTCTGTTTCCATCTCAGCTCCACCTAAATCACTGAAATCTCCATGATTGATTTCATAAATGAGAGGTATCTCTGTTCTTTGTGATTCAGGTCGTGGCTCTGCAGACTGATTCAGATGCTTGTACATCTTGTCTTCTTGAAATGTTACATCCCTGGTGACAACACATTTCTTTTCTTCCACCAACCAGAACTTGTAACCCTTTACACCTGAAGGATAGCCAATAAAGACAGCTTTCTTTGCTCTTGGATTGAGCTTACCTTGATCACTGTGAATGTAAGCAACAGATCCAAACACTCTCAGCTCTTCATACTTTGGTCTTGATCCTGTCCAGATTTCTTCAGGGATTTCGAAATCAACTGCAGAAGATGGAGATATGTTTATCTGATGGACTGCAATTGCTGCAGCTTCTGCCCAGAAGCTCTTTGGTAGACCAGACTCACTAAGAACACTTCTCACCTTGTCTAGAATGGTTCTATTCATCCTCTCTGCAACCCCATTCTGTTGAGGTGTGTAAGCACAAGTCTTGTGCCTTACAATTCCCTCTTCTTTGCACAGATTGTTGAACTCCATGTTGCAAAATTCTAAGCCATTGTCTGTTCTAAGTGTCTTGATCTTCCTTCCAGATTGATTCTCAGCCATCTTCTTCCACTCTAGAAAACTTGCAAAAGCTTCATCTTTCTTCCTGAGAAAGTATATCCATGTCTTTCTAGAATAATCATCTATGAAAGAGATGAAATATTGGCATTTCCCTAATGACAGAGGTACATTAGGAGATCCCCATAGATCTGAGTGGATGTAGTCAAGCTTTCCTTTTGTAACATGCTTTCCAACTCCAAAGCTTACTCTGTGTGCTTTCCCATAGATACAATCTTCACAGAAGTCCATGTCTGTAACCTTTGCACTGTCGAGATATCCTTTCTTCACCAGTGCTTTCATACCCTTCTGACTCATATGCCCAAGTCTTCTGTGCCACAGTCTTGTTTCATCTCTTGGACCAACAGCAGCATTCACACTTCCAGTTAAAACAGATCCTTGAAGAACATAGAGAGTATCTGTTTTCTGCCCTTTAATCAGTGTCCTGCAGCCTCTGTTAATCTTCATAACTCCATCTCTAGACTGAAACCAGCAACCTTGATCTTCTAGTGTACCCAGGGAGATTAAGTTCTTTGACATTCCAGGCACATACCTCACGTTTGTTAAGAGAACAGTGGAGTTGTCTTCATTCTTTATCCTTATGCTTCCAACTCCTTTAACTTCTGAGTATGTGTCATTCGCCATTCTCACCTTTCCAGTGCATGTTTCATCTAGAGTGATGAACCAATCTCGTCTTGGGGTCATGTGGAAGGAGCACCCAGTATCCATGATCCATATCTTGTTAAACTCTTCTCCAAGTGACAACAAAGATTCTGAAACCATAAGAGCAGCTGCATCTGTGATCTGTCCAGTCACATTTGATGATTCTCCTCGCTCTGAAGAACTGTCTCTCTGCTGCTTGTTTCTTTCTTTCCATATGAAGCACTGTTTTTTGTAGTGACCATCTTTACCATAAACCCAGCAGGTCTTCTTTCCCTTAGACTTTGACCTGTTCTTGTGCTTCCCTTTGTCACTGGCTCTGTCTCTTCTTTCTGATCTTCCTCTGTCTTGAACAAACAACCCTTCTGAACTCTGCCTTGTCAGCTTTCCAGTTGCACCCAGTTCAAGTTCCTTGGACCTGACAGCTCCAACAATCTCATCCAGAGACAGAGACGTTTTTCCATACTTCAAAGTGTCTTTTAGTTGATCAAACTGCTTTGGTAGAGCCATAAGCAAGATAATAGCTTGATCTTCATCTGAAACCATCACTTTGACATGTTCCAGATCTGCTATCAGCCTTAAGAAGTCGTTTATATTTTCATCAAGAGTCATTCCATCACTCATCTTATAGCTATACAGTCTCTGCTTAAGATAAATCCGGTTTGGAAGTGACTTAGCCATGAACAGATGATCTAAGACTTTGATCATACCTGCAGCGGATTTCTCTTTGATGATTTTCCTGAGAACATTATCTCCAACGCTTAGGATGATAGTAGATCTTGCCTTTCCTCTCTTTTCCTTAAGAGATTTTTCTGTGGTTGATGCAGCTGGTGTTGTAACTTCTGCAGAAGGAGTTTCTTCTCCAGCTGTTGAGTCTCCACCTTCAGAAGTTACTTCTTCCTCTAAACCCTCCAGAAGACCCATCATCTCCAGATGCGGCCAGCAGCTTCTCTTTCCACAGCATGTAGTCTCCCTTCCCGTCAAACTTTTCCATCTCCACCCTTGCTGAAGACATCACTTCAGATCTTGAGATGAGCATTCCTCAACCAGTGGCTCTGATACCAGTTTGTGGAGATTAGAGCTAACTTAACGTTGAAAACAAGTTTCTTTGTTTGTGTTTAAGTTCTCTCTCTCTCAGTTTGAAGTTAAAACTCTCGTGTGTGTTTGTTTGGAAACTAAAGAACACAGAACATGAAATGTAAAGACACAGGGAATTTAACGAGTTCGGGCCCTTGGGAGGACGCCTACGTCTCGCCGGAGAAGATCCGGAAAATCCACTAAGAACTTGCTCAAAACCGAGCCTTTAATCTTTACACTTCTCTCTCTGTTTTTCTTATCTCACGCACACTCTATACAGACATACATGTTCTGTATATAAAGGGACAGGAAGTAGTGAAACAAACCAGAGTTAAATAAAGTGATCAGTTTCTTAACTCTGGTTCCTTTGTCCCTTTGCACCATTAACGCCAAGAGTAAACGGCTCGTTGCAGGCCTGCATTCTTTGTCTCCTCTTTTGCTGCGTTGCTTCAGTGTACGGTTCTGTCCTTGTGACAGAGATCACGAGTTTTGCGAGAGAAAGCTTGTGCCTTGAACCCTCTGTCTCAGAGTGAGACACTTGCCTTTCACTTTATGTTGAAACCTTCTCCTTGAAACCAAGTCTTCAGTCTTGTCTTGCTTCAGACCAATCTCAACGGTTTCTTCTTCTTCTTGAAAGACAACTCTGTTACAAACAGAGCTTAGGATTCAAACTAACTTCCACAAGTCTCAGTCTCTTTTTCATCTTCTTCGCTTCTCTGGCGTATGATGTGGCCTTCTTCATTCTGTGAAATTTTCATATATGGCTGAGAGAGGCGGAATGATAACAATGGAAGGGGACAATGATTCTGTTAAAAACGGTGGAAATGGGGAGAATATAATCTTGGCGAAAACAAATCTCTTTACTACTAAAACCAGAACGTAAAACACAAAACCTAAAACCAAGACCTTTTAAGTGCATGCACTGCAAGTCCAAAGCAAAACCATATTTTAGTGGAAAGAAAAGTCAATAAAACTTAAACGCACCATATCTTAGAACAAGAAATCAAGAATAGAAGGAAATATTGTTAAAGTTGATGCGTCAACGCGCAGGACCTTTTCTTTAAGGTTGATCAAATATATCGAAATCCATATAGATATTGATATCTTCCAGTGGGATCGGAGTTTTGTCTTATTGTCCCAAAAAAATATTTGATATCAAATGATCATATATTTAGTGTCTTAACCAAAGTAGTGGTAACATAGTATCTTATACAATAAAGTACTCTCTCCTCCTTGCGCCACGTCATCACAGAGGCAGGAGCATTTTGTGACAGGTGGCATCTCCAATTTCTTCATCTCACACAAAAGTTTTCGCACCAAATCAATAGGTCAGTTGTTGGTTCTTATGTTTATATGTTTTATATAGTTTAGGCCCATATGTATTTAAGGATACATCATTATCCGGGTATCCAAGTTCCAAAGCATCAACGTCCTCACCCTACAGCTAACGACGACTGATTCGACACTGTAACGTTTTCTGTTTACAATTATTTGGTGTTTAAATACGAGCATTCACGTCACTTATACCTCACCTCCCACTCTCTGAATTTTAATCTAGCTTATCATCTTCCAAGCTAACCGCCGGAAGCTCCATCTATAAATGTTTTTGCTTCCCACTATGAACAGCATTGCATCTGCGAAAACTAAAAGCACGATCCATGCAAACCATTAACTCAACAATGGCGCAATCCTCCATCCTGATCAGAGGCGTGCTTACAGTGTATTAAAAAAGGCATTCGCCTCAGGCCCCCGATTAATATGACTATTTTTAGGGCCCCAAAATTTAAAATAATTTCTAATATAGTAGTTTATACTTATTTAAAAAAAAACATTTCTACGAAAATTAATCAATTCATTTTTTGAATTCATGTATTTTTTTCTATATGACATAATATAACATATTTACGTTATAAAATTATTCCTTTACAATATTAAACTTGTGTATTTGGTGAAAATAATATATCATATTAGAAAATTATTTTCATTACGGTTGTAAATAAATTTATTTTTAAAACTTGCCTTAGGCCCCTAAAACTCTTCGTACGACACTGATCCTGATCGCCGATTTGAAAGCTGCCCGCTGTACAACCACCACCGAGGTTCGTCTTCTGAGTTTCTGGCGATGACGAGATTCAACACTGGCAGATTCCTCACACCACCACGACAAGAGCAAATCATAAGCTGCATCTGGTATGGTCGTATATCTTTCCTTCATTATTTGTTTGGGGTAAAGTGAATTATAGTTTGTGCAGTAGCAAAGATTGTTTCTTTATAGATCATTAGATTGGTATGAAATTGCAAGTCTAAAAACTGAAATATAGTCTGCTATCATGTTTGTGACAGAAACAGTAGTTTTGACTCCTCAATATGTTTTTGTCTTAAACAGGAAACTGCAGCAGAAGATCGTTCCAAACATAAGCTGATCTCACATAATGATTCCTCAGGTTTTGATTGTTTCGTCCTTATAAGATTGTTTGATCGATGATTGGTTTGCTAACACCACCGTGAGTGTGTTACATCCATGATCCTATCTTTCTCTTATAGATACAACGTTCTTATGTGTGCATGTATGCTCAGGTTGCAGAGTTTTAGGGCCCAATCAGTGTTAAAACAACACAGCAAAACAATTTTAGCGAGTTCAATGTTGGAAGACCAACCACAATTTCAAGTTGACCGACTCCACTGTTACCATCCGCTTCACCGAGATGACTAACTTTGTTTGAAATAACTGTTAGTGTTCATTCCATGCCAACAGGGATGTTCAGGTTCCGCAGTCACCACCAACTCAAGGTGTTAGCAAATACAAACACTGAATGCCAGGTTAACTTATCAAAGCCATTTTCTTACATTTAATTACATCTTCAACCCCAAATGAGGTCTTATAACCTCTTCAAGTGATATTATGAGGGAATTTTTTGGGATTCTGACAACTTTCAATGACGACACTAGGACTACGTTCATACGATTGCTTGATGGAGTTGCCCTCCTCCTTCATGAGAAGTTGGCAAGATTAGGAGTGGAACCTAGGGTTTGTTAAACTATATAATCTAATCTCTCCTTGATACATTTACATAAGTTAGTTATTATGTTATTACACAAAGAGTTGTAACTCTTCATGTTGTGTCCTTTAGTATAAAGAGTTGTGTCTCTTATACTTGTATTGATTCGATCTCTATATAAAGATCAATCATCTGTTGTAAACAATTACCGAATCTCAATAATACAAAAGTATTTTCAAAAAAGTTTATAAGCCTGAAACGTCTATCTTATTCTTTCTCTCGAACTCGTGTGTAACACACTGTGATCGTTGTGTAACACAAGCGGTTCGTAAAAGATTAACATGGTATCAGAGCTTTACGTTTGAGAGGACAAAGAACAAAGCACTAGTAAGAGAAACACTTGGCGTGGAGAAAAGGAGGCTAGAGGATTTTGTCATACGATTTCGGAATCACTCGAAACGATGAAGAATCAAGTAATCCCCATATTTGATGGAGAGAAGTACGACTTCTGGAGCATTAAGATGACAACCATTCTCAAGACCAGGAAGTTATGGTCTGTGGTTGAAGAAGGCGTAGCAGCCCCACCAGCACAAGTGGATGAAACCCCTGAAACAGCAAGGGCAAGATCGCTTAGAGAAGAAGCGATGATGAACGATACATTGGCTTTGCAAATCTTGCAAACTGCTGTATCGGATCATATATTCTCACGGATTGCAGCAGCATCAACATCCAAAGAGGCGTGGGATGCATTGAAGGAGGAGTATGAAGGCTCTCCTCAAGTTCGTTTGATTAAACTTCAAACATTGCGAAGGGAGTATGAGAATCTGAAGATGTATGAGAATGAAGACATTAAGGTCTTCACAGATAAGATAGTTGAATTGGCAAATCAATTAACTTATCATGGTGAACAGAAGTCAGATGTTCAACTCATACAGAAGATACTCATCTCTCTCCCAGCCAAGTTCGATAGCATAGTCAGTGTGTTGGAGCAAACAAGCGATTTGACTTCAACAAAGATGACAGAGTTGATCGGGATCTTGAAGGCTCATGAAGCAAGGCTGGCTGCAAGAGAAGAAAGCACCAGTGAAGGAGCATTCGATGCTCGTGTTAAACACAAAAATTCTGGTGTTACACAAGACAACTCAAAGCGCCAAGGAGGCAAGAAGTGGTGCGGTTTCTGCAAGAGAAACAACCACAATGAGAGCGAGTGTTGGAGGAAACAGAAGAAGGATGATCCAAAGAAGGATCACAGAAGTAACAAGGAGTGTTACAATTGTGGCAAGTTAGGCCACTTTGCAAATCAGTGCTACTCAAAGAAGAAAGAGAAGGCACATGTGAGTCTCGAAGAAGACTCAAATGAAGATCACATGTTGTTCAGTGCGAGCGAAGCAGCAACAACAGTGATGGAAGATGTCTGGTTAGTAGACAGTGGAGCAACTAATCATATGACAAAGGAGGAGAGTTACTTCTCAAAGCTTGATAGGAGTATCAAGGTTCCAATAAAGATTGGAAATGGAAGCACAGTCATGACAGCCGGTAAAGGAGACATTACCGTCATGACTAAAGGTGGCAAGAAGACCATCAGAAATGTGTTCTTGGTTCCGGGTTTGGCGAAAAATTTGTTGAGTGTTCCACAAATTGTTTCAAGCGGATACCGGGTGAGTTTCCAAGAGAAGAGATGCATCATAGATGATGCAAAAGGAAGGAGGATAATGGATATCCCAATGACTCACAAAAGCTATCGAATCAGGATGAGTTCGGCTCAGGTAGAAGAGGCCTTGAGCGCTAGTGAGCAAGGAAAGATGGAGACATGGCACAAGAGACTTGGTCATGTAGGCGACAAAAGGTTGCAACAAATGCAAGACAAAGACTTGGTAAAGGGATTACCAAAGTTTAAAGTCAAGAAGGAAGCATGTGAGGCGTGTAGACTTGGAAAGCAATCACGCAAAAGCTTCCCAAAGGAATCTCAAACTAAGACAAGAGAGAAGCTTGAGATTGTACATACGGATGTATGTGGGCCGATGCAGCACCAGTCTGTTGATGGAAGCCGATACTTTTTGCTATTCTTGGATGATCATACTCACATGTGTTGGGTATACTTCATGAAGCAAAAGTCAGAGACATTCTCACTGTTCAAGAAGTTCAAAGCAATGGTGGAGAAGCAGTCGGATTGTACCATCAAGACACTGAGATCAGATGGAGGTGGTGAGTTCACTTCACGAGAATTCAACCGGTTCTGTGAAGAAGAAGGAATCAATAAGCAAGTCACCTTGCCTTATTCACCACAACAAAATGGTGTAGCGGAGCGCATGAATAGGACCTTGGTGGAGATGGCTAGATCGATGTTGGCAGAGCAAGACTTACCGCTCAAGTTATGGGCAGAAGCGGTATACACTGCCTCATATCTTCAAAACCGTCTGCCATCAAAGGCAATAGAGGAAGATGTCACTCCTATAGAGAAGTGGTGTGGACACAAGCCAGATGTGTCACACATGAGAATGTTTGGTAGCATATGCTACATACATGTCCCGGATCAAAAGAGGAGGAAGCTAGACGTCAAGGCAAAGCGTGGAGTCTTTGTTGGATATAGCAACCAATCCAAAGGCTATAGAGTTCTCATTCTGGAGAATGAGAAGATTGAAGTATCAAGAGATGTCGAGTTTGAAGAAAGCAAGAAATGGGATTGGAAAAGGCAAGAAGAAGTGAGGAAGACATTGGAGTTGTCTATGGAAGACCCTCACTCGCCTGAAGAACAAACCGAGGGAGCATCCAGCCCTGAAGAACAAACCGAAGGAGCATCCAGCCCTGAAGAACAAACCAAAGGAGCATCCAGCCCTGAGGAACAATTCGGAGGTACTTTCAGTCCTGTTCTCTTTCAAAATGATGATCATGATACTAGTAGTGGAGATGAAGAAACTTCTGAGGCACCAAGGAAGTTCAAGTCCATGGTTGATATCATGGAAAGGGCACCGAGAGTAGAGCTTGATGAAGCGGCTCAAGCTATAGAAGCTTGTCTTCATGCAAATGAAGAACCATACACTTATGATGAAGCGTGTGGTACCAAGAAATGGAGAGAAGCAATGAATGAGGAGATAGCCATGATTGAGAAGAACAAGACGTGGGAACTAGTGGACAAGCCAAAGAAGAAGAATGTGATAAGTGTGAAGTGGATCTACAAGATCAAGACCGATGCAAACGGTAATCACATCAAACACAAGGCGCGGCTAGTTGCAAGAGGGTTCTCTCAAGAGTATGGTGTTGACTACCTTGAGACGTTTGCTCCTGTCTCAAGACATGATACAATACGAGCCATACTTGCCTATGCGGCTCAGATGAAGTGGAAATTGTATCAGATGGATGTTGAAGTCAGCCTTTCTCAATGGCGACCTCAAGGAAGAAGTGTATGTCACACAACCGCCTGGGTATGTGACACACGGGAAGGAACACAAGGTGTTAAGGCTACACAAAGCTTTATATGGTTTAAAGCAAGCCCCAAGGGCATGGTATGGAAGGATAGATTCATACTTTCTTCAAAACGGTTTTGAGAGGAGTATGAATGATGCGGCCTTATACATCATGAAGCAAGGAGGAGATGTGTTGATCGTGAGTCTATATGTGGATGATATAATCATCACTGGAAGCAACATCCAGAACATCAACACATTCAAGGAGAACATGAAGAAAGAATTCGAGATGGTGGATCTTGGATTGTTGAACTACTTTCTTGGAATGGAAGTAATTCAAGACGATGGAGGCATATTTCTTTCACAAGAAAAGTATGCAAACAAACTTGTAGACAAGTTTGGGATGCGAGACAGCAAGAGTGTAAGCAACCCACTTACACCACAAGGAAAAGGAGTTGAAGATGACAAGGAGTATGGAGATCCGACTAAGTATAGAAGCATCATTGGAGGGCTTTTGTACTTGTGTGCATCAAGACCTGATGTGATGTATGCAAGCGCCTATCTCTCAAGATACATGTCATCACCTCGCATGAAGCACTACCAAGAAGCCAAGAGGGTGTTAAGATATGTCAAAGGAACATCAAACTTTGGAGTGTACTTCACAAGCGTGAAAGAACCAAGACTTCTAGGCTACACAGACAGCGATTGGGGTGGTTCTAAGGAAGACAAGAAAAGCACTTCAGGTTATGTGTTTACTCTTGGATCAGCCATGTTTTGTTGGCAGTCAAGCAAGCAACAAACAGTGGCGCAATCAACGGCTGAGGCGGAGTACATAGCCGTGTGTGCAGCAGCAAATCAAGCAGTGTGGTTACAAAGACTATTTGAAGACTTTGGTCAGAAGTTTGAAGGAGGCATTCCGATCTTATGTGACAACAAATCAGCAATAGCAATTGGGAAGAATCCGGTGCAACACAGAAGGACGAAGCACATAGAGATCAAGTACCATTTCGTGAGGGAAGCTGAGCAAAAGGGAATCATTGAACTGAAGTATTGCAAAGGGGATGATCAACTCGCAGACATTCTCACAAAGGCATTAGGCGGCTCAAGATTTGAAGATCTAAGGAAGCAGCTTGGAGTCAAGTCGAGATATGATTAAGGAGGAGTGTTAAACTATATAATCTAATCTCTCCTTGATACATTTACATAAGTTAGTTATTATGTTATTACACAAAGAGTTGTAACTCTTCATGTTGTGTCCTTTAGTATAAAGAGTTGTGTCTCTTATACTTGTATTGATTCGATCTCTATATAAAGATCAATCATCTGTTGTAAACAATTACCGAATCTCAATAATACAAAAGTATTTTCAGAAAAGTTTATAAACCTGAAACGTCTATCTTATTCTTTCTCTCGAACTCGTGTGTAACACACTGTGATCGTTGTGTAACACAAGCGGTTCGTAAAAGATTAACAGGGTTATCGTGGCCACTAGCATAAACCCAAAACTTGTAGGATGTAATATATGTTTTTTTTAATTTTGGCTGCTAACCAAATGTGTATACATAAAGAATCTCCACTTCTGCTGCTGCCTGTCTACTTTTGATATTTGTCATATGATGATCTCCAACTTATGTGCTCACCTCTTGCAGCTCTCTTATTTTTAAATGCTATATCAGGGATCACTTTGACAAAGACACCATAACAATCCAGCAACTGTACGATGAGTAAGTATCTTCTGGATTGATTCTGTCAGAATAGCTAACGCATGAGATGAATGCTTATACTTTCAAAATATCAACCACTGCAGCTTACGTAGCCTTGACGGCAGCGCCCCCTCAAGTGGTTCCAAGTACGAAGGTCTTCAGACAATCAAGAGCGTGACTGTGGCGGAGCTTAACGCAAGGGTACAACACATGTTATTGGTGTTAATACGCCAAACTCTTTCAGTCTCCACTACCGCACAGTAACAAAAAGAATTTCAAGGCTTAATTATATGATGGCTCATATATATTTGTGGCTTAAAGGAAAAATGAAAAACTGTTGTGGCTTAAAGGAAAAATAAAAAACTGTTGTCTTAATTATTTTGATAAAAAAATTAGAATTTCCATGTTATTATAGTTCTACTAAAATTATACTATTGTTATATTTTTGTTTAGAAAACTCAAAGATAAATTTAAAATATGCTTTTTTGTCAAGTTTTTTAATATATGCTTAAAACTATGTATGTCATCTTTTTGTGATTAACCAAACAATTAAGATAGTTAAAAGGCACTATCAATATTATGTAATAAACAATTATGATAAATAAAAAAAATTAAGATTAATAGTATAAAATAAAGGTAAATGGTTGATCTTAAGTTTTCTAAAAAAAAGAGACTCAAGGGTCCATAATACTACACTTAACAAAAATAGGTTTCAGTTTTTTTAAGGTTTCAGTTGATCTTAAACTTATGATCTAACAAATCTTATATTATATAAAGTAACTATTCCCAAGAATGTCAAGATTATATAAAGGGAATATAGTTATGTCAAACTCATTTCTAAAATTTGTTTCACTATAGGCAACTATTGCTCTCCTCAATATCAGAAAATGGGCTCACAAAATCCATTATTAAGTCAGGACTCTCAATTCTTAATTGTCAAGAACTAATATTTTTTTCTCGATTGAACTAACACCTAACAATCAGTCAAAAAAAAAAAAAAACTAACACCTAACAAATGAAAATGAAACAAATTGAATTCAAAAGACAAAACAACGTTCGAATTCGAACCTGGCGCGTAGCGCCGGAATACCCCTAGTTAAATATAAACTAAGGGTACAGTGTAAATACGTTTGTCCTGAGTTCGAGTTTTGATGAGAACAACATTGTTGTTACTTTATCAGTTTAAGTTTGAGTTTGGTTCATACAGTTTATATAATCCAGTAATATACGATTTTGCTATTGCTGACATTAGTTGAAAATATTATAAATTCAGATCAAGCAGTGTGATACAGTCCTCCACTCTATAATATTAAGCATGTTTTGACTGGAACCAACCTGATCAGCAAAGCGTGTATATATAAAGATTAATGTCTGTAGATAGATTCCAAGCAAAATATAATCAACGGGTAAGCTCAGATACACTCGAAAAGCAGTAAACCCTCCAGCTCTTTAATTTGCATTCTTGATGTGGAAACTTCAATATTGTTTGCATGACAGTTGTCAGAGATAATTAATAATTTAGCTGCCGATTATTTTGACTACTGTTTGGGCAGTAAGAACTTCATATTTTAAATCCAGTCTTCTCCTAATATTCAAACTTATTTTTGTATATTTCGATGTAAAAAATAATATCAAAATTATAACTATATAAATTTAGTAACAAAACAAACTTTTTTGCATTACAACTAGTTTGAAAACCTTAATATTCAATTTTAAATAGCTATGAATAGGCAAGGTCAGCTTATTACAAATGATAGACGGTGTGATTGTCCATAGTTCATTTCCGAATCTAATTAATAACATAAGGATATTTCATTGGTAATATATCAAAGGATGAAAACTGAAATAAAATAATGAAAATTGTGAAATATTGTTTACGATATCCAATAATTATGAGAAACTCTTGTAAACTTTTTATGATCGATTTAGTTTTTCGTTATTTTAAATTTAATTAGATAATAAATTATTACAAGAATATTAATAATACATTTGCTAAGTACTCTAGAATAATAAAAGTGTTTTGGTAAAGCCCCTATGATATTGAACCAGCGATGGATAGAGCACTTTATTAACTTGAATATAATATGTTCATGTCTATAGATTGATGTAACTTAGATATAATATGTTCATGTCTATAGATTAATGTAACTTAGATATAATATGTGATACTTGATTCTTACGTAGACAAGAGCACTTCATGATTATTTTGGTACGAACAACATGAAACAATAGGTTTTTAGTTGTTCTCAAAAAAAAAAAAAACAATAGGTTTTAGCAACAACAAAGAAAACATGAATTAAAGGCAAGGGCAACCTAATAAGAGCTTTGTTCGCGTGAGGTATATTTTGTGTTTCTTAATTGAGAACCACCACGTGTTTTAAATGTAAAAGTTAGGCAAAAACTTGCTACTTGCAGTTTCTCCACACGTCTATCAAACTATTGGTAGCATTAGAATCTTCTCTTTTTCGTACTTTTGTTTTTCTCTTTTTGGCTCTTTTGCTCATCTTTCCTGTCTGTACCACACCAAAACTTATCTTTTCTGTCCTTTATTATCTCTAAACGTCTGTTGTCGATCTTTTCCAATAATCTCCTTTCGAATTCTTATTTTCAAGCAATTATTTCCATCGTTTTAGGAAACTTCTTTTTTGTTCTTATTTAGCATGCTATTATTAAACGTTATCAACCCAGAAAACCTTAATATATTTAAATGACAGAAGTTATTATAGAAACACAAACTCGATAATAAGAAGTCCTTCTTTTATTATCCAATCACTAATTCTCAAGATCACAATCCACCAATATCGAAATCACACATTATGCATCATACTATGCATTCATATATATAGGACTTAACATATTCCTATTTCAACTATCATTATCATATTTCCTAATCCTTAAAGACAATCATAACTTAATAAAAAAAAGGAACCTTGATATTCAAGCTTATCTAACATTCTCCCCCTTAAGTTTAAACTTGCTTTCACTCACATCTTGAACAACAATAAGATCCCTCATTTCTTTAAACTTGATTCTACCAAGTGATTTGGTAAGAATGTCTGCTTTCTGTTCGCTCACAGGAATATGCTCAACCTCAACTTACTCCTTCTCAACACATTCTCGTATGAAGTGGAGTCTTCTATGAATGTGCTTGCTGCGTCCATGGATCGCAGGATTTTTACTCAACGCAATGGCAGATTTGTTGTCAACTTTGATCACCACTCCTTTACTTTCTGTTCCAATAGCTTCACTCAAAAGTTCCTGCAACCAAATCGCCTGTTTTGCTGCCTCCGTTGCAGCCATAAACTCGGCTTCGCATGATGACAGCGCCATTATCTCTTGCTTTGTCGAACACCACGTTATAGGACTCTTGCCAAAGTAAAATATGTGCCCCGTTGTACTCTTACCATCATCAGCATCAACATTATGAGAAGCATCACTGAATCCCAAAAGCTTAGTACCTTGGTTACGAGGATAATATAAATCCAGAGTGCAAGTACCACGAAGATATCTCAGAACCTGCTTCAATGCTACACCGTGTGACGTTCTTGGGTCCTGCATATAACGAATGAGCACACCCACACTGAAAGACAAGTCAGGTCGCGTATAAAGTAGGTATCGGAGACACCCGATGGCACAGTGATACTCTCTTTCGTCTATCTTTTCTTCCTTGCACGACTTAGAGAGGTTTGCGTTTTGTTCCATCGGAACATGGACCAAGTTACACGAGCTCATCTGAGCTTCTTCCAGTATCCTCAAAGCGTATTTATCTTGCTTGAGTATGATCCCATTCTTTCCTTGAACAACCTCAATTCCTAGATAATAAGTCAACAGCCTGAGGTCGCTCATCTCAAAGTTGGTTTGCATCTCACGTTTGAACTCTAATATAGCTTTCAACGAAGATCCAGTGACTAGAAGGTCGTCTACATAGACCACAACGATAAGCATATCACGGTCGTGTTCTCGTCGGTAGAGTGATGGCTCCTTAGAGCAGCGTCTGAAGCTCAAGTCTCGGAGGATCTGATTCAGTTTTATATTCCACGCTTTAGGAGCTTGACGCAACCCATACAAGGCCTTCTTTAGCTTATAGACCTTGTGTTCTTCTCCAGCGACAACAAAACCCTCTGGTTGCACAACATACACATCTTCCTTTAGCTCTCAGTGTAGGAACACAGTTTTAACATCAAGATGGTGTACTTCCCAACCATATGATCCAGCCAAAACTATGATCAACCGAATTGTTTCAATGCGAGCCACATGAGCAAAGACTTCATCATAGTCAACGCCATGACGCTGAACATACCCTTTAGCTACCAAACGGGCTTTGTATTTACTGATGGTTCCATCTGCATTACGTTTGATCTTAAACACCCACTTCAGTCCAATTGGTTTCACTCCTGATGGCAAATCAACAAGATCCCACATATTGTTCTTCTCAATCGAAAGAATCTCATCCTTACACGCATCTATCCATACCTTTAATTCCTTAGCTTCCAAGAAATCCCAAGGTTCGTCGTTAATAATCATCAGTAAACGTTCGCTTTCCACTTCAGTGAATAGAACGTAGTCATCCAAGTATCGAGGTCTTGTGGATATTCTTGCTGAGCGTCGAGGTTGTTCGTTGAAATTGTCACCATTGTTGTCACTACCATCATCATCATCATCTTCTTCACCATGTTATTCTTCGCCATGATCATTGTCCTCATCGACATTATTCGCGCTTTCAATACCCTCAGTTCCATCACTTAGACTGTTTTGTCTAATTATAATCTCACCGGCTTCGAAGTCGTTGGTTCGCTCAGTCCAAGGCCATCCCTTATCTACGTCAAACACGACGTCACGGCTAACAACAATGCGCTTTGTATGAGGATTAAGGAGCCGATATGATTTCGATCCAGGTTCTGTTCCTAAGTGGACAAGAGACCTCGATCTATCGTCTAGTTTCTTCCTACCAGATATCTATGTTCTAGCATAGCACGTACACCCAAAAATCTTCAAGTGTGAGAGATTAGGTTTTTGATTCTTCAAGGCTTCATACGGAGTTTTTCCTACCAGGGTCCTTGTTCCAACCCTATTAATCAAGTATGTAGCATGCCTAATCGCTTCACCCCAAAGATAATTTGGCACGTTCATATGTTTCAAGATACTTCTCGTCATCTCAAGGAGTGTTCGATTTTGTCTCTCCACTACTCCATTTTGCTGAGGAGAGTAAGGCGCTGACAGGTGATGATTAATGCCGTATTTGTCGCAGTAAGACTGGAATTCTCTTGATACGAACTCGCCTCCTTTATCTGTTCTCAAAGTTTTTAACTCTGTTTTTGTTTCTTGCTCCACACGCTTCTTGAAGATTTTGAATTTCTCGAATGCTTCACTCTTCTCCGTGAGAAGTACTGTCCACATATATCGCGAGTGATCGTCGATAAGAGCAAAAATATATCGTTTATGTGATGGTGTTGGCGGCGTGAAAGGCCCACAGAGGTCAGCGTGGACGAGCTCCAGATGCTTCGATGCTTGATAAGCGGTTGCTTGAGGAAAGGGTTTCCTGGTTTGTTTCCCTTTTAGACAAGACACGCATGTCTCTGTGCTGTCAGCTAGTGCAGGTATGCCGGTCACGAGCTCCTTTTTAATCATCGTCTTTACTGTATCTGTGGGAAGCGAAATTCGCACTGTCGATTTCCGTTTAAATTGGGAAACTAGGAAAACCCTAATTTCCCAGAGGTCCCGGATCTCTGCGAGAGCCAACGACAAGTGACCAAATATATGTGGAAATCATGAAAAGGTAACAAACGAGTTTAGAGAAAACAGTAGATCTTATTTCGAGTCCGCGTAAGAGCGTTGCGATCATTACAAGAGATCATGAAAGCTTTGGCCGCAAAGGCTGTCAGCGACCTACTTAGTTCTAGCGGCCTAATAGCTCAAACCTAGTTGAATCGCAGCTCGATAGCAATAGACGAAATAGATACATAAAAGGTTTTTGATTGATTTCGGACTGAAACTTGTTAAAGGCTGCCTACATACCCCTTTCGAGGATCAAGCCGAACGTAGTTCAATCGATAGAGCTGGACAAGAGATCGAACTGCCTGGACGAGTTTGTCTAGTAATTGAGTGCCAGTCATAGAAACCGAACTTGTCTAGAATAAAGCCTAAAGTTTCTAAGTGCAGAGAGTTCCGAGTCTAAAAAGTTCTCTCTCCATGCCTCTCGCCTAGGACTCCTTATATACTCGCTCCAAGGCCGGTTTACGCTTTTACTCTTCTGCCCTTAAGCCGTCATAGCATAAAATGGAGATATTCCATTTTTTCCGATCTTCGTAATTATCTTCAAAATTCCGTATTTATCCGCAGAAACTTGACATTTATCTTCCCTTGCGAACCAAGCGTAAACCGCCAACGGTTTACGGGCTTTTGGTTAAGAAATCGTAAGATGGGCCTCGAGTCGTGTCTTAGGTCCCTTTGGTCTGTATTCCGACTCGAAACGTTTATTGCGACTTCTTTCGATAAAGAACGGACTTTCTGCGGTTTTTACTGCAAAGTTTGATCGATGATTTAGAATGACGGAAAACATGAACTGAGTTCGCTACGGTCTTCGAAAGATAGCATCGAAGGATAGACGAGAATGCATGGACTGGTGTCGTATCGACGTTTCGGAAGAGCTCGGTCGCTACGTAGCGATCAAGCGGGACGGACGCTCGGTGGGTCGCTACGTAGCAACCGAGCTTTGGCTCGAGCTCGGTCGCTACATAGCGACCGAGCGGGACGGGCGCTCGGTCGCTACGTAGCAACCGAGCGGGACGGGCACTCGGTCGCTACGTAGCGACAGAGCTTTGGCTTGTCTGCGGTCCGATTGTCTGCGGTCCGATTGTGGATGCTTGGTCGCCGCGTATCGATCGAGCTTGGCTTGTCTGCGGTCCGATTGCCATAATCGAGCTTGTCCGCAGCCGATTTGGATACATGTCCGTTGCCTTCGGACAATCGTATTTAGTGGTTCGATTGAGATTTGAACAAGATTTTACCGCAAGGCTCTTCGTAAAGATATCTTTACGAGGATTACCTTTCGTAAAAATAATCCTCGTAAAAATGTTCATGCTGATTTTACGGACTTTCAGACATTGATTTTGTCGCGACCGATTTTGACCCCAACAGTAACCTTGTTGACATGGCCCAAGCGTGTGTGCCATATTGTGGTTTCTTCTCCAGCAGTTAGTTGCATACACTCGATAAGTTCTACTTGTAGTGTGACCTTGTACAATCGGTTCTTCGCATTTACCATTAGTTGTCCATGCCTGTCAAGTAGCTTGAGCGTGTCATCTTTTAAGTTAACTTCGCAGCTTACCTCTGTAGCTTGACCTAACGAGATGACGTTGCTTCGTAGTGCTGGAATATAGTAAACGTCCTTCAAAACTTTCTTTCCATCATTAATAACAAATTGGATCGAGCCTTTTCCCTTTATATCAACTCATGAATCGTCTCCAAACTGTACTTTTCCAGTAGTTGTGTCGTCTAGCTCGTGGAAGAACATACAGTTCCCACTCATATGGTTGCTAGTCCCATTATCAAGATACCATACGTCCCTTGCATCTGTTTCTGTATCAAACACTTTAGGTTTCACATTGTTTTCATTCAGGTAAACTACCTCGTTCATCATAAGATTGTCAGCTTCATGAGTGTCGTCGTCCTTCTTCTCATCCTTATCAACAGTTTCTTGAAGTTTTAGTATCTTATCCGGACAATCAGTTGCATAGTGACCAAGTTTATCACAGTTAAAACATGTGATATGTGAGGCATCTCCTCCAGCTCGTCCTTGTTTAAACGCGTCACGCTGCTGTTGGAAGGATCCATAACGACCACGTCCTCTTCCTCTCCAGTTCGTTCTACCACCGCGTCCTCGTCCTCGGCCATTGTTTCCATAATTCTCTTGGCTCAAGTTTATATTACCATACATCAATTTTCCCGAGTCATCATCGTTATCGGTTTCTTCTTCGGCTATTTCTTTCCTCGTATGCTTTCAGTCTACCAACAATATCCTCATAGCTCTTAGTATTAAGATCTGGAACTTGCTCAAGTGAAGCAACCATGTGGATAAACTTCTTTCTTGGTAAGCTCTTTAGAATTTTCTTTACAAGCTTAGGTTCTTCGATTACTTCTCCTAAAGAAGCGGCTTCAACAGCTATTTCTGATAGCTTGCCGGAGAACATGTCGACTGTATCTCCATCTTTCATCTTGATCCTGTCGAATTCTGCCATCAAAATTTGTAACCTAGCCTCCTTGACTCGTTCAGCTCCGACATGTCTTGCTTTTATTGCATCCCACGCTGCCTTTGCTGTATCTATGTCTCCAATTTGCAAGACAAATGTTTCTGGTATGGACTGGAATAAGAACGCAATAGCCATATTATTCTTCTTCTCGTCTTTGGTTCCGGGATCAATTGTCTCCCAAACCTCGCTAACTTTGAGTGCTATCTTCATCGTTAAGGCCCAGACAGTGTAGTTTGACGGAGTTAACTTCGGAAACTTAATGGAGTTTGGCCCCGTTGCCTTGTGCAGCACGATCTCATCTTTGACGTCTCCCATGGTTTATAAGTCAAAGGTTTCAAAACTCTATGAGGCTCTGATACCAAATATAAAAACACAAACTCGATAATAAGAAGTCTTTTTCTTATTATTCAATCACCAATTCTCAAGATCACAATTCACCAATATCAAAACCACACATTATGCATCTTACTATGCATTCATATATATAGGACTTAACATATTCCTATTTTAACTATTATTATCATATTTCCTAATCCTTAAAGATAATCATAACTTAATAAAGAAAAAGAAACTTGATATTCAAGCTTATCCAACAGTTATTATAAACGGGTTGGCGGTTGCTAGTTATACTAAGCTTTCTCTGACTCTGGCAAAAAGTAATAACTATACGATGGTTTATTCTTGCAAGGTGAACGACACTAAGAAAAAGAACCGCGTATTCTACTCATGTATGTATATCTATTACGGGATTCGGGCAAGATACGATGGTTTAATCTTGCATGGTGAACGACACTAAGAAAAATAACTGTATACTAAAAGATCTGCGCTTTGCGCAAGTCAAAATTGTATATAATATTTTGTTAAATATCGTAAAATCAAGCAGAGACTTTGTTGTTACAATATAAAACTGAATATCAATTGCTCTAAATAATTATTTGGACAAACTGAAAAGATGCATTGAGTTAATGGACTAGTAAAAGATTTATAGTTAACGGAAAAAGTCTTGTACAAAAATGATGGGCTTAGACTTAAGTGTTTGTAACTATATAATTTAAAGTTTGTCTAATATAGAAACTTTGAAAATATTGCTAAAAGAGGATTAGATTTGTGCGGCAAATCAAAGAACAACATTTCAGATCACAATTCCATTTAGAACGCCACATTTGGTAAACTAAAACACCACATTTGGTATTTATTTTAAATTATTTTGTATTCTAGAAAGCATATATACTGTAAACAATAATGAATACTGCAATATCTATATACTATACTAAAAGGAGAAAAAGCTCAAAGCTGAGGGTATTCACATAGGATTAATAAAATCATCCAATCATAAACATTTATTTGACCATGTCAGCACTGCTCTGTCGACTTAGAACCGGACCTTCAAATGGGCTTCTATATTCCGAAATGGCCCAACCTTTTCCTTCCCATCTTGATTGTCCCAGACCCTTACACTTGGTCGTTTCAACTCTCTTTACACTTCGTCGTTGTCTTACAGTCACTTCCCCTTCCTCTTATTGTTCCTTCTTTCTTTTCACCTTCCTATTTACTTATAATTGATTTTTGTTTTGTTTACAGATCAAAGAAGGAACCGGGAAGGAGAAGAAGTGGTGTTACAGAGCGGTGTCTCCGGCTTCGTCTCTCTCTCACTCTCCGTGTTCTAATTCCGGTTTTGTTTTTCTGTTCTTAGTAAAAAAGGCGGAGTAGGCTGAAGAAGCTTGATGATCGTGGTCTCGGCGTCAACAATGGTGATCTCGGCGTCAACAGTGGTGGTCTCGACTTCATCAATGGTAACTTAGCGCGGTGGATGAGGCTGAATAAGCTTACCTATGGTGTTCTTGGCTGCTGGTCTCGGCCTCAGAGATGAAAAAACCAAAGGAGCTGAAGTTGACGGCAAAGAAGATGAAGTTGACGGAAAAAAGTTTAGATGTAGGGATAATTTTGTTTTTTAATTAGTTTACACTTTTTAGGTTTACATTTCCAAAACAGGTTTTGTAAACCAGAATTAATTATATTTGGTAGTTTTAATTTTTAATTAATTTCGATTCCAACATATAAAAGCTAATTATATATTATAAAGAAATTTGTATAAATTAATGTGTTCTAAATTTTTAAAAACTATAAAGAGTTTTGGAGAATTTGGGGAGTACGAATTTTTTTAAGAAAAATTTAATGTGTTCTAAATTGTTAAAAAATATAAAGAGTTTTGGAGAATTTTGGGAGTATTGTTAAATGGTTCTACTAAAACCATATAAATGATGCAAATATTTTTAAAATTCAAAACTCATATATGGTTTTACTAAACTAATAAAATGGAATTCAATTATATTGTAGTATAATTTCATGTAACTATAAAATTGAGAATTGTATTATAGATGGGATGACACTAGTCTCCACAAATCTAATAAAACTAAAGAAGGTTTGTAATCAATCATTAAAAAAATCATAAATGATTTTCGTGTAATTATTTGTATACCACGGAAAGAATTGTATTTTAGTATTATTTTTTTAACTACATTTAATATAATCTAGAAAAAAAAAGTTAACTAACTCTACAATTAGGAGTTTTGTAGGTAACACAACTGTAATACCATATGAACTTCTTCTTATTTATATGAACGATAAGTTTTTCACCACTACATTCAGAGATAGAAGCGCTGATTTGGGCAATGGAAAGTATGAGGAATTTAAGACAGTTTCAGGTTACGTTTGCAACGGATTGTTCTCAATTGGTGAAGATGATTTCGGAACCAGAAGAATGGCCAACATTTGAAAGTTATCTGAAAGATATTACAGTCCTACAAAGGAGTTTTTACAACTCAGAGATCGTTCATGTACCCCGGACGGAGAATAAAAAGGCGGATAGCTTAGCACGCAGTGCTAGGAAACAATCGTCTTTCATCGTTCACATGGATGCAGAGTTGCTGGTTTGGTTTATAGAGTCAAGTTAAGTCTGTGAATGTCTTGTTGTCAAAAAAAAAAAAGATAAGTTATTTCCCCGCACTTGGAGGGTTAATAATTTTACAGAAAATAATATATAGATATATTATCAATTCAGAAACTATTATAATAATTTTATTTTTATGACATTTTTAATAATAAACGAAATATTAATTTTTAGTATATGATAAACTTTTTAAAATAATATTCTGCACTATTTATTACAGTATTAAATATTATAAAAACTCACATAATATGAATAAATTATTTAATAACCGTCTATAAATAGTTTTACTAGATTAAAGTTTAACAATAAGAATTTTCGTATTTAAAAAAATACTTTAAGGATATTATTAGACATTTTTATAGAACAAAAATATCACTTTTCATTACTATAGATTAGCTCTTTCAGAACACCAGTTTGTTGATTTTTACAATCTCTTAGTTATTGGCGCTTTTTCAAACTTTTTATCTACCTACAAGAAAAAATGTTAAAAGTGGATTATAGTGTCGATTTTAAATAAATAATTTTACAGAAAATAGTATATAGATATATTATCAATTCAGAAACCATTAGAATAATTTTATTTTTAATGATATAATTAATAATTAAGTAAATATTAATTTTTAATATATGATGAAGTTTTTAAAATAATATTCTTCACTATTTATTACTGTATTAAATTTTATAAAAACTCACATAATATGAATACATTATTTAATAACCATCTACAAATATTTTTACTAGATTGAAATTTAACAATAAGAATTTTTGTATTTTTTTAAAGTTTGACAAATCAAACAAATAACAGCTAAAACATCATCACATATGCGTTTGAGACTAAAATAATATAAGCTAACTCCAAATTATCATAGATTATCATCTAAAAAAAAGTTTTAAAGCATTTTTCGCGTGTAAAAATCTCAAACCACACATCAAAATATACAAATTATAAAGATGGGTAATACAAAATAATTCTCATTCTCATTTGTGCAGGACATGATGCCGAAGATCACAACAACCAGAGCGACCACCTCGGAACACAGCAAGTAATCGTTAGGATCATTAGGATGTGGCTCATCACAAACCACAAAAACAAAAATGCTTTCCTATGAACAACTTTCATGTGTGTTGACATCGAAGTCTGTCTAAAAACTATGTTTTTATCACTTTAACTACATTTGAAATGATTGTTTTTTGTTACAAAAAAAAAGAAAGAAATGATTGCTTTTAACCACTAAACAGGAACAACAAATAGAAGGGAGGGTGCCTACTTCTACGTCTAACAAAATGTACCAACAGTTCGAGGAAGGGAAAATTTATCACATTAAATATTTTAACTTTCTTCCCAATAACCAACGGTACAAGCTTACCGTTCATCCATACATAATCAATATCAATGAGACAACAACTATTACACAAGTTCAAGAAAACAAACCACCAATTCCTTCATACATATTCCATCCCCAACACTACATCCAGTTGATCAGCTTAGCCAGTGCAACCAACTTCCTCCCAGGTAAAAAAAAAAAACTTTTACTTATCTCACATACCAATAAATTCTCTTTTATTGTTACAAAAAAATTATTCTCACAGATGTTGTTGGCCAAATATGCCTCATTCAAGGAAGTGATATATATAACCACAACAACGATACAAAGATCATCATTGGATTGCGTTTAGACATGTACTAACATTTTATTAAATAAGATTTGTTTTTCACCAAAAAAAAATAAAAAAAACACAATAATTTTTTGTAGATCCAAATTGGTACGTCTAACTATATGGGACGACAAGGCGGCTAATTTTAGAGAGCTAAATCACATATCTACCAAGAAAAACCAAATCGTAATCATCACAAGTATAATTCAACGGTTACATGAAGGTAATAAACTAAACATACAGTTTATGTCAAACTAAATGCTTACAAATATTCCACATTTCCTCTTTTTTGGAAATGTTATATGATATCAATATTGTTGTTTGACAACAATATTGATATCATATAACATTTCCAAAAGAGGAATATAAACTGCTATCCTAAACCTGATGGCATAACTCCACATGGGATCGAACAACAAGACAGCAAAAGACACAGTCAACTGTTTTAAAATTTACATTACAGCTTCCTACGTTAATTAAAATAATCATTGTATCAGTAAGTACCAATACCCATCGATAATATTTTTTCTATTTTTTTTACATTCAATGATTATTTTAATCCTACCACTATTTGACATTTAATATAATTTACATAAAAATATATTAATCTAATATGATATTCTACTTTAACATTTTCATAGAAAATAACCCAGCCTGGGAACAGCCCTAGTCTTTTATAATAATGATGAAACACTATTATCCCCTATATATTAAAATAAAAGCATCACAACATTTTTTTATAGCCACGTGTTATCACCACAATCATTTTTAAAATCCTTAGAAAAATATATTGGTCCATCAAAATATATAATAAACTTTTTATTAAACTAATCATAAATTAATTATTAATGTTCTTCATTGTTTCCTTAAATAAAAATAACGGAATGACCAAACGTGGCTAAAGTATATATGACAATTAATGATTTTAAATAATAAATATTTGATAAAAATTAGTTTATTATCTATCATTTTTATATTTTAACCTATTAAAATAAATTAAACAATCACATTAACTATATAGAAAAATTTAGATTTTTAGTATATGTTATATTTTAAATTTTTAAAAACGACAATAAATGACTAAAGTTGTTAAAAATCTCACATTGAATTTTTTTGATTTATGGTTTAATTTTTTTTGTTATAACAAGGTATAAATGATTACAAGATTATATAATAAGAAGTCCCGTTTTAAAAATATTAATATTTTAATATTTTTAAAAATAAATTAAAACCATATAAAAATATATATGTATTTTAATTTCAAAATTTGCTTTGATTTTTTTTTGAAAAAAAATTGCCAACTTAATATTTAGTTTTAAAACTTTTCATAATGTTTTTAAAATTACAAATAACTAAGACTATTAAATATCCCACAAAAAGAAATTTGTTATCAGTTATTCAAAATTTATGTTATAAAAATACAAATTATCAAAAAACAATATGAGTATAAAATATTATTTAATAGATATCAATATAAAAATATACTATATATCTATGTTAATATCATTAAAACTTAATTTTATAACATATAAAATAAAAAGAAATGTTTGTATAAATCAATAAAATCTATTTATATGTTTGCACCAATTTAATCATATATGTAATAGTTATAGAATTTTTAATTATCAATTTATATGTATTATTTAATAATATGTAAAAGAACATATAATATATAAAAAACATATACTACGTAAAACTAATTTATCTATTGTTTGTCCATAAGGTAAGATATTCATCACTTATTACATATTTTGTGCTATGGAATATATAGTTATTAATTTTGAATTCTAACTAACCATAATCTACTCTATAAAAATAGTCTTAAATTTATCTACCATTAAAGTTGTCATTTAAGTCTTGAACTCTTTTAAGTTTCTTAGTATGCTATTTAATTTATGGACCACATTTCAAGTTATATACAATATCATTATATTACACGCTACTATGACAATAAAACCGGACAACTTAAAATAAACCAACAACTATTCTATTATAAGTAAACCAATTGAATTATACGAAATTAAAATTAAACTGGACCGAGGTTATATACAATTAGATTAGCAATACAATAACTCTCATTGGACTTCTTTTACTATAAATGAAACTTTGCTCTAAGTTGATTGATTCCTTTTCTCTTACCAACATCATCATCACACAAAGTACATGAATATGTTTTATCCTCCTTGCTTCTATAATATATTAGCAATATGATAACTCTTATTACACCTCATTTGCGTATATATGATATTTGGCTCTAAGTTAATTGATTCTTTGTTATACTTAGAGATATCTGCCATTATGAACACAATATTGTCATTATATAAACTTTAATTATACTATGTTCACTATTTTAAGTTACAAAAATGTTTTTTGAATAAGATTATAAGTTAGATATTACCTGTATTTTGTAATTTAGATAATGTTTGTATCTATTTTTAAATACAATCCTTATCTACAAGAATAATTAGATAGTTATTATTGAGAAAATATTTGATCAAATCTATACTAACTTGGCTTGCACACTAAATAACCAATAACAGCTTAATATAATTTTTATTACAGATATTCTGCTATATTTGAAAGTTGATATAGAATTTTCAACAAGATTTTCCTCCTTAGTTTCTGACCTCCCTATTACTAATATGATTTTAACTAATGCCCGTAACAACAATTATAATTATTTTAAACTTAATCGGTCATAACGTCTAACAATTGGGTCATGTTTAAATTTTGGCATTTAACAAACAATTGTCTAATTATACAATATATATGTCAAAAATATTAAAAAAATGTATATTATATTCACATGATGTATTATAAAAAATCATATATATAAGAAAAAACAATACCTATAAAAACATATATTAAATGACTTATTCTTGGGTTCACCCTTTAGGGTGAACCTCTAGGTTCACCAACCAATAGTATTGTGTTATTTCATATTCGATATCTTTTAAAAAAGAAAAAAAAATATAGTCAAATTATATTATGTTTTTAAAATTAAGAAGTAAAAATAAATAATAAAAAATAGTAGTAATTACAAAAAAAAATTATTTTTAACGTCGTCAACAAAAAATTAAACACTAAATTCTAATCCCTAAACCCTAAATCATACACCCTAAACTCTAAACCTTTGGGTAAACCCTGAACTTTAGGATAAATCCTAAACTTTAAATCAAAATCACTGAACACTAAAAACTCAAGGGTTTAGTGTTTAGTGTTCTTTATTTAAAGTTTATGATTTATCCAAGGGTTTATGATTTATCCAAGGGTTTAGGGTTTACGATTTAGGGTTTAGGGATTAGGATTTAAGGTTTACTGTTTTGCTGACGAAATTAAAATTATTATTTTTAATTCTTTTTTTCTTTAACTATTTTTTTTTACTTTTTTATTTTAAAAACATAATATAACTCGATAATATTTTGTTTCATTTTTTTGAAGATATCAAATTTGAAATAATGAAATCTTATTGGTTGGTGAACAGAATAACTCATCTATACTATTAAAGCAGGATCTTATTGTCATAATTACCTTAGTCTGCCCTTTCATTCACTAACATTGCATGTTTCATTAAAGGCAATTAAGTAATATTAATAACAAATCTATATTGGGTCATTATTTTTGGATCAAGCCCACATCAAATCTCTCTTGTGCCATTTGGGCCAATTAAAAAATCAGATTCAATTCTCACTTTTTTTTTTTCCTTTGAGCCAATGAGTCCAAGTTCAAATAATTTTTTTTTCAACTATTCTTAATTATTATTTTTTCTTTTCTTAATATAATTTAAGCATTCATAAAAATAATTGAATTTTTTAATTGAAAAGTATAAATCTTTATTAAAAGTATATAATTTTTTAATTAAAATATTAACCCCATAATAAAATTAATTTATCAAAGTTAGACCAACTTAATTCATTAAAAAATAAAGTTTAATTTTTTAAACATAAATAGTCATTTAAAATGAAATACGATAAATAAAGATAAAATTTTTAAGTCTTTTATAAAATAAAACACAAATATATCAAAATGTGACATTTACTAAATATTTGTCAATTAAAAAAAATAACAAAAATAAACCCGCGCTTTCATCTATACTATTAAAGCAGGATCCTATTGTCATAATTACCTTAGCATGCCCTTTTCTTCACTAACATTGCATGTTTCATTAAGGGCAATTAAGTAATATTAATAACAAATCTATATTGGGTCATTATTTTTGGATCCAGCCCACATCAAATCTCTCTTGGGCCATTTGGGCCTATTAAAAAATCATATTCAATTCTCACTTTTTTTTTCCTTTGGGCCATTGAGTCCAAGTTCAAATAAATTTTTTTTTCAACTATTCTTAATTATTATTTTTTTTCTTTTCTTAATATAATTTAAGCATTCATAAAAATAGTTGAATTTTTTTATTGAAAAGTATAAATATTTATTAAAAGTATATAATTTTTTAATTAAAATATTAACCCCATAATAAAATTAATTTATCAGAGTTATACCAACTTAATTCATTAAAAAAATAAAGTTTAATTTTTTAAACATAAATAGTCATTTAAAATGAAATACGATAAATAAAGATAAAATTTTTAAGTCTTTTATAAAATAAAACACAAATATATCAAAATGTGACATTTACTAAATATTTGTCAATTGAAAAAAAAAAACAAAAATAAACCTGCGCTTTGAAAGCGCGGGTCAAAATCTAGTATTAAATTATATAATCTACTCTCGGTTACTTAAATTTGACCATATATTTTAAAAATATATTAAACTAACTCATATGTTTTTAGTCCAAACTTATTAATCTTAAAAGTAATTCCATAAAATATTTGCGCCAAATAAGTTAATAATATATTTTAAATAAACTAAAATATTTTTATATCAAAATATTAAACTACAAACAAAACATTTAACATAAAAAAAAACACCATGTACAAGTAATTTTGTAACAACATCACTACTCAATATATCTATAAAAATATTATTTACAAGTCAATAACATAGAAATATTATATCAATATACAATATACTACTAAATATTTATAAAATTAAACAAAACAATATCGGCGCACAGCGCGAGTCTGAATCTAGTTATTCTTTATTATTAGTGTCTAAGCATTTTAATGTTAGAGACTTAGAGTCAATATAGAGAAGACGTGAGAAATTAATTTTCAAATACAAAAAAAACCACTACATTAGTCATTTATAATAACATTTTTATATAACAAACATATATGTACAAAACACATATACAAAAAACTAATATCTTATATTACTGTAATTATAACTAGAGATTGACCCGCACGCCCGTGCGGGTGTTAATTTTTACTTTCTTATAAATCGATATTTTATTTTTATGATTAGTATTATATATTTTATATGTGTCATAATATAATTAATTGCATAAGTACTTTTAGATTTCTATACATCATAATCGAACCTGAATCAAATAGAGTAATATTATTACTTTTGGTTATTTGGTTATTTTTAGTTTAATTTGAATTCAACATACCCGAATTGAATCGGTTAATATTCTTACTTTTCATACAAATATCCGTACCGGCGTCAAATACATTAGTTTTTGGATATTTGTAGGTTTGTATATATCAAGACTGAATTCATCTGGACCCGATTCGAAACACACATGAAAATTTATAATACCGAAATGAAGTCTAGTTTCAAAACTCAAAAAGCATGATAACCCACAGAAATAACTCGTAGCTGAATAGTTATCCGAATGTCCATGTCTAACCGATACATAAGTAAATAAAAAAAATTGTTAACCATTTTGAATTCTTATCACAAATAGAGTGGTTTCATTCAAATATGTCGAATTATTATAGTTAATATGTAAATAATCCTGGCAAAATATTATAGTAAATATAATTAATGAGATAGTTAAAAAGTGAGAAAATGAATGTAAAAGATAAAATAAAAAAATTGAAAACAAATAAGTTTTGTTTTTCATGTCACTATTATATATCATATATATGTCATCATATAATTAATCATATTTTATATGTACCATAATATAAGTAATCATATAATTAAAATTATTTTATACATACCATCATATAAATAATCACATATATTATATTTATAAACTTAATATGAAATATAAAAACCATAATTTAAGTTGGTGTTTTTAATTAAGTTATGCATTATATTTTTCTTATATATAGTGAAAATATTTTTTAAATGGTTATTGGAAAATATTTTAGTAAATTTTCTTAAAAAAAATATATATATATATATATATTTGAATCAATTATTTATATAAATTAATTTTAAATTATTATTTTGATTTGAATTTTGTATAGAAATAATTAAAATTGAGAAAAATGAATGTAAAAGAAAAAATAAAAATTGAAAACAAATAAATTTTGTTTTGTACTTCTGTAATAAATGATATTAACTTATTTAGTAAATATAATAGATGAAGGGTTAGAATTGATTAACAATATAATAAAAATCTTTTAAAAAATCAATTAAGATAAGCAAGTATTATTTTCTACTGCTATCCATGTTTCCAAACAATTCTCATTTATACTACTATCCATGTTTCCAAACAATTCTCATTTATACTATTATCCAAGTTTCCAAACAACTCTCAAATGTACTTCAGTTTTAATAATATAGATTATGTTATATGACATATTATAAAAACCGTGCAAGTGTGCTTCAAAGATGGTTTAGTATATAGTTTTGATAAATAAAGTGTGTACATAATTGTGGCCACAGATTGTATGTTTAGTATATGTAACAATTTTGATTACATATCTACTACTATCTCCATGTTCAGTTAGATAGGAACATATTTGATAAATACTGATAACTCTCGGATAGAGTATAAAATCCTTGTAAATATTATATAAAGATTTTTTTTTTAACGCTGATTTATTATGATATTACAATTATAATTATGTTATATGACGATCCGACAACCGATAATAATACCTTCTTTATAAGGATTTACACCTAACTGCATCACCTGAACCGTCCTACAAAGATCACGACTGACCGAGTTTACTTGCATCATATTGAAGATCCCATGTAAGCATTTCCTCCGTAATTTGCATAATTGTTTAATAAATCACTTTTTTCGAGAATTAAAACTTGAACCTGCTGATGTAGAAGCATTAATGAATCCTTAGTCAAACCATTGGACTAAGTGGGCTTCCACGAAATATTATATGGAGGTTACATCATGAAATTGCTTCCACGAAATATTATATGGAGGTTACATCGAAATTTCATGAGTACTTTACAACGCAATTAAGACGAAACCGTTCCTTCCGTGTTATGACGAATGTTCTTACTCGTAAATGTTATGGGGCCGTTACGACAACTTTCGTTACAATGGACGTTTAACAACAAAACGTGTTTCCTAATTAATTCGTCGTAACATCCCGATTATGACGAATTAACAAGGAATACGGTCCTCGTAAAAATATGTTTTTTTGTAGTGTCTTATGGTCATTTTTTTTGGAGGCTCGTTTTGTGAAAATAAACTAAAAAAAACTATCTTAGGGAATCTTATATATATACTATTAATAATAAAATCATAATATTTAATACATAAAAATATTTTAATAATACATAAAAATATTTTAATAATAAAAACTTATGGTAAATTTAATAATATAAAATTAATTGTATATATGTAATAAAATCAATCTAAAAAATCATATACGAAAGGTAATTAAATAAAAATTAAATAAACACTAATTTTGGTCCAAATGCTAATAGTCCCCTAGTCAGTACGGAGGATATGGTTTATTTGATAAAATTTTATTACTTTGTGACAATTTATTACTTTGTGATAAGGTTAAAACTGAAACACGAAAAAAAAAGAACTAAGGTTTGGTTAAACCTTTTGAGTACCAGCTCATTAATTATCTGGAAAGTTGGAAGAGATTGAACAGTTTCTTTCTCAATCTCTCAATTGCAGAAATTGAGTTTCTTCATGACTTTGGCATATGCTGGTGGTACTAGTCCAGGCTGTCTCAGTCTACGTTTTGATTTCTTTGACTGCATACAAGCAACAGATAAATTACTCTCAGCAATTATTCACCTGACTCCACATTATAGACATGCCAAACCAAGGAGAAAATGAAACAGTTGAGACTGCAAATACAGCTTTGCCCTACCCATTTATCTGTATAGCTAAACAAGGAATCAACACTCAAAGTTGAAACTAGTTCAATCACACTTTCCATGTTAAACTCAACTCTCACTATCTATCACATAAAAGAAGGTTTTGACCAGTAAGATTCCTAGTTATTATCATACTGTTTTCCCTGGTAAAATAGATAAATAAAACCAGAGATTCATATTATCCACTGAGGGCTAAGTTGTAGTTAGCTACCTTCAAGTGGGCGTTGTGGCGCTTGCCTTCTTTCCAACGACGGATGGTACCATCATTCAGTGGTCTAAACCTGTCTTTGTATGACCTGAGATAATATAGATTCGGCAAGTTGAGAAAAGACCACAAACTTTCCACTTGAGAAGCTACGAGGAATGACATCTAAAATATAGTGGAATCAGAACGTTACGAGTAAAACTTGATCTTGACTTTCTTGACTTTGGATGTGATTGGAGTCCTAGGTCTCCACTTCTTCTTACTCGTCGTGGCGAAACCTAGGGTTGACTGAGGACTCCGAGAATGGTGGATCAGACGGTGGGGAACACTGGTGAAAGAGAGATTCCGATTTGAGTGGAGGGAGATGGAACGCAGCTTAGTGCAAAACCTCTGCATTCTCGTCTCTTTCGATAAACCTCCGGAGAGATTGAAAGGGGACCACCGACCTGCTTGGGTTTTGTGAAATGGTTTGGGGAGTGTTTGGGTGTTAGACTAAGTCTATTTTTCCTACTCAAAATAATATCCCGAATTGCGTAAAATATCATTACCACTTTTCGAAAATATATTCAATCAAAAATATCATTAGACTTTAAAGTTTAGTGATTATTATTTAGGGTTTAATATTTATACCAGGTGAGTTGATTTTATAAAATTCTATAAATGTTTTTAAATTATTTTTAGACATTTATAAATTGTTTAGGAGATTTAATTTAATATTTTATAACAAATTTAAACTATTTATGTTAGGTCTCAATATTTTAACCTTGACCCGAAAATCCAAACTAGAATCGACCCGAAAATACCCGATCTGAAACCGAACAAAAAATTTACAAGTATTTTTTGGTCTAGTTATTTTATCCGAAAGAACCGGAACCAAAAGGAATCGACTCAAATAGACCTGAACTCGAAAAAAACTGACATGAATAGACTCGATCCGATAAAAACCGATTTGTACCCGACTTAAAAACATGTATATCCAGAAATATGATTTTTTGTTCTATTTTATATATATTATTTTATGATTTAGTTAAAATATCTTTTGTTAACAATATTTGTTATTATTTTGTAACATTTTTAAATAATATGAAACTTTTAAATATAAAATTTAGAGTTTGAAAATGTTTTATTTTAATTATTAATAGTTTAATTTAAGTTATTTTGCAAAATTTTAGATATATTGACAAATATCGACTAAATTTGATGGATTTGGATATGTCATGTCCTTTTCAGATCATAAATACGCGAACCCCGATCCGGACCCAAAATTAAGAATATTTTATAAGTATTTTAATTATAGATCTGAACCGATCCGGACCCGAGAAGAACCGACCCGAACCCGAACAAACAATTTACAAATACCTATTGGTTCCAAATTTTTAGGACCCAAAGGACTCGGATCCGAAAGGAACCGATCCGAGCCCGATCCGAGCCCGATCCGAAAACCCAAAAACTCAGGCCTAATTTATGCAAACGCTTATCTTAAAAAATAAAATTTTAAAAATGGATGGTAAAAATTAAAGTTCTCTCTATTTTTATCTTGAGTCACACTTCCCTCGACGTTTGGTTTTTCATAGGTTTCTATTCGGATACTCGATTTTCTTTCAAGTACAAAGACATGAACAGTTCCAATAATTATGAATTTCAGTTTAATTACAGTTATTTATGATTCTGGTTTGATTTAGATAACAAGATTAGAAATCAGCTAATATCCTATAATTTTTCTGCGTTTAATTCAGTTTAGTTCAATTTTTTTGGATACTTTCATGGGAGTTTTTCAAAAACAACCTAAAATTTCAAGTCAAACCTAAAATTATTGTTGTCATCACTACTCATCCATGAAATTTTCACCCTCCTTATGTTTTGAAATATTTACAAAATTGCCATTATTGTTTAATTTCTCAATTATTTCAAAAATGACAATAAACCAATTACACCTTAAACATTTTTTATTATTTACAATACTATCATTATCATCAATTTTCTAACCACCATGCACTACCATTTTTGAGCTCTTAAAAGCTCAAGAATTCAATTTCTAAGCACTTTTTTTTTCTAAACCAACAAATTTTCATTTCCTCTCCATTTTCGTCTCAAAACTTTCATAGCTTTCATTTTCATAAGCACAACTTTCATATTTTCGAATTTATGCACTTGTGAATTGTCAAAGGTGCTTCATTTTGTTCATAGTTGGAGCTTGGCAGTTGAAAAAGGTGGAAACGAGCTTTACACCAGAAAATGTAACTATTTAGATGGTTTTCGTCATTTTTCAGAATTATGTCGCGATTGTAGACTGTTTTGTATGTCTATCTATGCATATGTGTAGACTTACGATGCGGTATACTTGTCAATGCACAAGTTATTTTTGAAATTGCCAAAATAATTTTTTTTTTGTAAAAAGACTTCTCTAGAAATCTACGTCGTTACCTTTGATTACCAAAAACAAAAAATTAGGTAGACTTACTAAGAAATCTACGTAAAAGAGGTTACTTTATGGAGACATCTCGGGAAGTCTACAAAAAGATCAGTTTTGCATTTGACCAAAACTTTAACTTCTTTGAATAGGTTAGTTTTGTATTTGACTAAAATGTTCAAAAAAATTGACCAAAAAAAAATGTGTAGACTTTATATTCAGTGTACTAATCTTAGAAAAAAACGTAAACTGCTTAAGAAAATCTACTATTTTATTTTGGTAAAATGCAAAACTAACCAGTCCGATTTTGAGAGTTGACTTCAGGTTGAAGTCTACACCTTCGTAGATGTTCATTTCAATCTATTCTTAGAAATTCAAACTTGGTCAACTGATTATAAATCTGCCACGTAAGCAATGTAGAGATGTAAGGTGATGACAACTCACTAAGATTAAAATTTAATTAATAGAAAATAAAATGTTACATATTTTTAAATGATCCTCAAATAATATATAAAGGATTTGAATAATTTGGGGTAATGGATAAAGGGTTAACTATAAAAGGAGAAGAACATCAAATCAGTTGGTGTTCGAATTTCTGATTGATTCTATCTTGATATTGGAGAATCTTGTAATGAAAAGCATGCAAGATAAGAGTGGTGATGTGTGTCTTCAGCATTGATCTTGATATGAATGAGTCGAATAATTGTGTGGAGAGGGTTCAAGTACTGGCAATATCTGACCTCGACCAGCAAAGATTGATATGAACCACTGGAACTGCTCCGAAAACAAGGGTTAACAATGACTTTTGGGAGCAGTGTTAGATGGAGCAACATGAAGTTCAGTTAGAGAGAAGGGATGTTGAAGCCATATATCCTAACCGCTGGACGACAAAGGATATGTAGCTGGATAAAGTGGTGAGCGGCTTAGAGAATATCTACAATTAATTCAACCAAAGTTAGGCACATGACCAATTTCTCAATAAAACCAACATTACATTCATACACATTAAAATATCATCACAATGTCGAATTCAACAAGATCAAAGGCAGTATGAGACAGTACATAAGAATCAGATCTTGCTTATTGTCATAGAACAAAGACTAACATTTCAGTCACACCAAGGAAAACAACTTTCAGTCTCAAGTATATCCCATGCATCGAGATAACAATTAACAAATCCAATAAAAAAGGTAAAATTCAGCTGCTCAAACAATAGTGTCTGTAGTCCAACGGTTAGGATAATTGGCTTCCAAGCAATTGAACCGGGTTCGACAGACGCATTTCATTTGTTTTGTTTACAATTCAAAAGTTCAAAGAACAGAAAAGAGAAGATAATCTGAAATGGCGAAAGTAGTCCTCGCGTTGAACAGGGCTACTAGCTAAAGATCTGAAGGCGTGGGAGGGTGTTATAGTAATTAAACTACACAAAATCTCATAAAGACACAACAACACGACTAGTGTCGTCCTTTTATCTTTCTCCGCTTGATATTTTTCAATTCCGCGTCTCTCTCTTTCTCTTTCGGTAGAAGTCGAAAAGATCTAGAGAACAAAATCCCGGCGTAAATCTCGTTAGGGCTTTTCAATTTTTGAAAAAAGCGCAAAAAACATTTTGATCTCTCTCTCTCTCTCTTCTCTCAATGGCGGGTTACAAAGCAGATGATGAATACGATTACCTTTTCAAGGTTGTTCTGATCGGTGATTCTGGTGTTGGGAAGTCCAATCTGCTTTCACGATTCACCAAGAACGAGTTTAGCCTCGAGTCCAAATCAACCATCGGTGTCGAGTTCGCGACTAGGAGCTTGAATGTTGATGATAAAGTCATCAAAGCCCAGATTTGGGATACTGCTGGTCAAGAAAGGTCCCTTCTTCTTTTTCTCTCTCTCATTTTGCTTTATCTCTTCCAAAAAAATAGATCTAGCTTTGCAGCTAGAGAAACCAAACATTAGTTATGTAACAGAGGTAGATCAGTTTCAGTAATTTCATTTCGATGATTCTTGACACTTGTTCTTTTTATGATCAAAAAGTTCTCTTAGATTGGTTTTGGTAACGTCATATCTATGAATCTTGATTCTTCCTTAATAGGTACCGAGCCATCACTAGCGCCTACTATCGAGGAGCCGTTGGAGCACTTCTTGTCTACGACGTAACCCGACACTCGACATTTGAAAACGTGGAGACGTGGCTCAAAGAACTCAGAAACCACACCGACCCGAACATCGTAGTCATGCTCGTCGGCAACAAATCCGATCTCCGCCACCTCGTGGCTGTTCAGACAGACGATGCCAAGTCGTTCGCCGAGAAAGAGTCTCTTTACTTCATGGAAACCTCGGCTCTCGACTCCACCAATGTCGAGAACGCTTTCGCGGAAGTCCTCACTCAGATTCACTGCATTGTGAGCAGAAAGGCCATGGAAGCTGCGAGCGAATCCGCTAATGTTCCGTCCAAAGGAGACAAGATCGATCTTGGTAAAGATGTTTCGGCAGTGAAGAAAGGTGGATGCTGCTCAAACTAATTAACAGAGTGGATCTTGGTTTGGTGTTAACGGTGGTTATGTGTTCAGAAGTGGTTCTGCTGATTATATAAATTAATCGTTGTTCTTGCTTGAGAAGTGATTTTGAATTTTGATGTTTTGTCAAATTACCAGAACTTTGTTATCTAAGAAAGAGAGATAAAATATAGCAATGTTCTAAAAATCGCTAGGCGGTAACTAGGACTAGGTGAATTATTGGGACCTAGGCGAGGTCTATGCGTTAGCAAATTATTAATTTATTTTATATATTTTATATATTTATATGACATATTTTAGTTTTTAAGTTTAACTATAAAATTATTGTGATGAATTATCAAAATTAGATATACAAAACAGAAGAAAGTAGACAAACTGTAGATTTGTAATAATTTTGTTGCTTAATTTAACATATATAGACAATTTTAGATTGATTTTTTATCTAATTTTAACCGATTTAAAACATTCTAAATCAATTTGAATCATATAAATTGGTATAAATCGGATTTTAAGAAAATCGTTTCAGATAGGACTGAATTGCCGTCTAAGCGGGGATCTTGGCGCCGCCTTGGCACCGCCTAGACCGATTATTAGAATCTTGAAAGATATTTTTGATGGTTTTGTTCTGTGTTTTCTTTTGCATCAAAAACTTCATATATTTTATTAAAACAGTTTAAAGAAGTTTTTTCTTAATTTAAAATTCTAGAGTTTACATGGAAACAGATTATACCGCAAAACGACCTTCTTTTGCCAGGTAATCGCTAGCTAAATAAAAATAATGAAACAAAAATTTAATTTAGAATGTACATGATGAAATCTAATTCAGCCATTAGAGATGACAAATCTTCCTCGTCAGTCATCTTAGTCTGAACATGGAGCTATCACCAAATTGGATATAAGATGTCCTTGTGCCATGAGGCATCAAATTGGCAGCAAGGATCTCCGGTTGGTTTGAGCATGTCGAACCCCCCAAGTCCGCATTTTTCCAAAACTCAAATCCGATACAATCAAAAGCTGATTCAAGAGTTTTTTTAACCAGTGTCAATACATAGGTAAAAATTTAAAAATGAAAAACCCTTACAAATATAATAAAAAATTTCAGAATCATTCTATGATCTTTCATATGATGAGACCTTTTTACTACAATTTCATTTCGGACTTTTTCAAATACAGTTTTCTGAAAAAACAAATTAAATAATCATTCAAAAATTGATCCCCAATTTTTATTGCTGAAAACCATCTTTTAACAGTTACAGTAGCAACATGTGAAATCAAATTCAATTTTAGCAGTGTATAAACCAAAATAAATGCAGGACCTGCTCAAGTAAAATATGGGCCCTTGGGCAAAATAGTTTTTCAAAAAAAAATTTACATATACTCTATTAACTTAAAAATTTTGGGCCCCTTTTTAATTTTTTTTTTTGAAAATCAGGCCCCATCTTAACTCTAATTATGCAAAAAAAAAAATGGGCCCTGGGCCTATGCCCCCCTTGCCCCTATGCCTCAGCCGGCCCTGAATAAATGACATGTGCTTTCGAGTTTTCACTGAAATACGAAAAAGCAGTCTATGATCCTTTAAATGAGTAAATATGTTGGCACGTAGAGCATTATCACTATAAATATTTAATTTTTGTTCAAGAGATATACACTCTCCATGATTAAAATCGGATGCATAGAATATCAATAGCCTCATCAATTTTGGATGGTCAAATGGAGAGAACAAATCAATAAGAGACAAGAAGTAGCACAATTAAGCAGTTCAATATTTACCTAATTGAAACGATTTTTGAACTTTTGAAGCTGCAAATCCAAAATTGAATCTAAGCAATTGACCCTATATTGATGTTCATTTGTCATCCTGATTTTCTTTGGTTTCTTTGAGTCAGCGAAATCTTCCTCCATGTTAAGGTCTTCAATCCCATGTTTCTTACAGAAAGATGAATCTTTCATCAATAAGATCATTACATCCATCATCTCTAAATTTCTGCAACTGTGTTTTAGTTGACTTCATCGACGACATTGCATTCAAAATCTCTTGATCTTTTTTTTTTTGAGGGCTTTAGACAAACTATTTGTGATTTCTAAAGGTGCATCAACACTTGCAAAAAGAACACAAAACCAAGGCTACTGATGTATTTAAGAAGACCATGTGCTTGTTGTCTTTTCGAGTCTTTGAAGCAATTCAAGCACCTTGAAGATAAAAAAAAACATTCAACCACACACAGTAAAGTTCTATGGTGAAAGCCCCAACGGGTCATTGATATGTTAAAATTATCCCTTTAACCTACTCTGCAAATTCAGAGGTGCTTATGCATCACTTAGGGATCGAGTCCACAAAGACTCTAAGATCGGAGGAAAGTACTTCCTCTCAAACTCTATCTTGAAAGATTACCACGATGTGATGGTATGCCGGCGCTGCCTGTCTATGCTTTCCCACCATCCGGTTGCAACACAATAGACCATTGTATTCGAATTAAACTAGAACATAAAAGTTGTAATGCAGTAAAAAACAGAAAAAAATGGTTGTAACTTACGGAAGAAAAACGCTGGATCTAGAGAAATCAATTAGGAAATCAGAATTGCAGTCAAAAAGAATATCAGAGTTTATAAGAACAGTATAGAACTCAAATCACATCAATCAGCTTTTGCTGAGAAACTATCTATGTCTAGATCCTAGAATCTCAAATTTCTTAGCTCATTCATAAAATTAAGATAGGCATTAAGATCAGATTTGATATGCTCAGTAGATTTCCTTGTGAATATTTTTTTAGCTCATCATGATTAATTCATGTTATGAATAATGCTTGTGCATAGGGGTGGCCGTTCGGGTACCCGTTTGGGTTTGGGTCGGATATTTCGGATTTTCGGATATTTCGGTATAGATGTATAGTTCGGATATTTCTGTACTTCGGATCAGGTTAAGATATTTTTAGTTCGGGTTCGGTTATTTTGGATCGGGGTTCGGATATTTAGATTTTGAAAAAAAAAATTAAAATTTTAATTTCTCAAATTTCTTGTATTTAAAAATATAACTTTCACTTAAATAATTTTTTATTTTTAATAGATTGAATGATTAATATATTTGGACATAAAATTTTGAAACTAAAAAAGACATTAATTTGGTTATTTTTAATAAATTTTGGATGTAACTTTTTGTTAATTCTTGAAATAAAAAGTTTGAGATGCATTTTAATTGAGTAGCGAATCATGTTCTCCGTAATCTTATGTATATCATATGAACTTAAAGTATGTGTAGTATCAATATAAATATTTTATATAAAAGGAAAGATGTAAACTAGAAATATATAGTTAATTATACATATGTTTGGTTATCTTCGGATATCCATTCGGGTTCAGATATTACCCGTTCGGGTTCAGATATCCAATCTCTCCTAATTCAATATCCGTTCGGATATTTTACTACTTCGGTTCGGATTTCGGTTCAGGTTTTTCGGATCGGGTTCGGGTGCGGCTTTAGATATCAGGTAAAGTGCCCATCCCTAATTATCCTATTATCTAGCTTATCAGGGTTGTCAATCCAAATCTACCTCTAATAACAATCAAGGTCAAAGTCAGCCTCAGCCCACCCTCCTCTTTTGTTCTTATAGTGGTCCTTAACAAAAAAATAATGACTTCCACACTTGAAGTTTGAGCCCATACTAAATAAACCTCTTTGTTCAGTCATCATCTTGACAACCCTAATTTTTATCCTGTGGAAGAACAGCGAGAATTGTAACGGCTGTGAATCACTTCAAGAGGTCACCATTAACCTTGCCATTCATTCACAGTTAAAGCAAGAACACACTACGATTCATTTATTTACCATCATCATCCTCTTCAGCTTCCTTGCAAACTCTCTAATATCTCAAACCTATAAAAAGGGGTCTCCGGCACCCTAAACCATATTTCCACAAACTTCTATACCATATATCCTAAACCCTGTTTCATATATTTCTAAACTATAATCTGATTTCATATACATGTACTTCGTATGACAAGTCTAATAGGTTATTTAGTTTTATTTACTATTATAAAATACACGAGAAGTTTAATCAATTTTATAAAAAAGTGTTATCAGAGTTTTCTGGATTTTTCCGGGACAAATTAAATAGTTTATTTAGTTTTATGTATTATTATAAAATACATGAAAATTTTAATCAATTTTTTTAAAAAGAGTTATCATGATTTACTGGGTTTTTATAGGGGTAACCAGTACCAGTTCAAATGTTAATGGTGGGTTTGTGGATTTTATCCAGGTCCAATTATTTTCCAGTTCAATTCTGGGTTTTTGGGTACTTTCATATTGATAGATAAAACAAATTAGATAATTTGGGTTTTTAATTTAAATATCGGGTAATTCATTTTGTTCGAATAAAAATATTAAATGATTTGGATAATTTTTTTTAAAAAAATATTTGATATTTTGGGTATTTCAATTTTGGATAATATCGAATAAAAATATCTGATATTTTGAATAAAAATATTAGGGTAATTCAATTTTGGGTAATTTGGTTTATAAATAGTAGTTTTAAGATATTTGGTTATTTAGAAATCAAATATAATTATTATTTATTGGTATATAATTTGTATTTTAAAACTCAGGTACCCATTTGGTTCTGGGTCGGGTTCAATTTTTCGGCTTCACATATATCATATCTGCTGGATTATTAATGAAATTAATTTCAATTTTGGTTTTGTGTTTTTCAGTTTGATATGGTTTGGTTTACGGTTCCATGTAAATGTACCTAGACCTATACCTATACACTATTTTATATTAAAATTCATTTAAAATTCATCTAGTAAGAACCTTATAATTATAGGAACAAAACTCCCCATAAATGTTTAATAAATAAATTATTAAAATAACTGCTGAAGAAAATTTCTATAACTGATTACAGTATAAAATATCGATTTTATTGTTAAAATATTTGAATTCATGAAGAAAAACATAAATTTAGATGATGGAGAAAATTTGTTGTAGTATATGTACACGTAGAGTTGTCAGATGGGTTGACCTGCGTCCACATGGACAGACCTGCAGCGGTTCCGTTTTCTCATCAGACCATGCGGGTTGACCCGCGGCGAGTTGCGGTTAGAGAACTCTTGTCCAAACCCGCCCCGCTTAATTCACATTGTTTGCGGGTTGACCCGCGGGTTACCTACGAGTAAGAACATTGTATAGAAAAGCCATTATAAATAGTAAACAGATTTTGACCGGCGCATAAAAGCGCGAGTTTTTTTTTTGGATTATAAAAAGTTTTTATATGAATTAATGTTTGAAATTGTTATACATTATTATTTCATATTTTATCTGTACATACGATTCGACAGTTTGTTGGACCTGAAAAACTAAATCCAAAACCAACCCGAAAATACAGGTGAAGTTTGGGTCTGAGTTATGGACAAAGTACCTATCCAATATATTTCTGGACCGCGAATCTCTGTTCCAGTTTGGGTCCTATACGAGACTCGATCGGGTACCCAAAGTACCTGAAATTATTTGTGTATATTAGGTATGTTTGGATATTTCATATATGTTTTCGGCATTACAAATATTTTTAAGTTTCTGGTTCGGATTTTTTGGTTATATTTTGGGGTTATGGGTAAAATTTCAATTTTAGAAAAATATATTTTGGGTTGGTAAAATTTTGGGTGTTTTCGGTTCTCCGGATTAGGTTTACAGGTAAAATTTTGGATCTTTTGAGTATATGAATATTTTTCAGGTATTTGTTTGGATTTCGGGTATTTTTGGGTTTCAAATCTTTTTTGTGTTTTGGGTACTTCGTGTTTTTTTAGATTCTAATCCCCAAACCAATCCGAACCTGTTATGTACTCAAAAATTAAATTTATTTTACAGATATTTGAATTATGAGTCCGAACCAATCCGGAACCAAAAAGAACCGACCCTAACTTAAACTATAAATTTTAAAATATTTATTTATGTCAAACATTTAGGATCCAAAGAACCCAGACCCGCAGATCCAAACATGAACCCTATGTTTCGAAACATTTTATCTTCTTTGATATAATGTAGAAATATTAAAGGATGTTGGTATAACTAAACCAACATTTGAAACATCTGATATATTTTAAATCAAATTTTTAAAAGTCCTGAGTTTAAATTAAATGTTTTAAAAATCAAGATATCTTGTACATTCATGTGATTGAAATAATGTGGGTTGCTAAAAAACGTAAAAGGATAACAATTGTCGTTATAATAATTGTTGGAAATCGTAGGTTATTTATTAAAATGTAATAAGTTTTAAGTTGTTGCTATAATAAATGCATGTTATGATGTTTTGTTTTATATTATAGGTTGGATTAAAAAATGAAAGGGTCCAAACAATTTTTATAGGTAAAATTTTTAGGACTCTTTCTATTCTAATAGTATTGACTAGGTTAAGATCCACGCCTTGTGTGGAATTAACATTATATATAAAAATAATTTTATATATTATATGTTATTACATATTCTGAAATAATAAATATATATTCAATAATTAAAAGTCATTAACTATTACATATATAATTAAATCATGGATCACAAAATTTGAATGTGAGATTTTTAACAGTTTTAATAATTTATAGTCATTTTTAAAAATTCAAAATATAACATATACAAAAAAAAATATAAAATTTTATTATATGGTTATTGTGGTTGTTTAATTTATTTTAATAGTTTAAAATTAAAAAAATATGATAGAAGATACACTAATGTTTATCAAATATTTATTATTAAAAATCATTAATTGTCATATATATATTTTAGCTGCATTAGACAATTTCGTAGTTTTTATTTAAGGAAATTATAAAAAACATTAATAATGAATTTATGGTTAGTTTAATAAAAAACTTATTATATAATTAGATGAACCAACCTATTTTTCTAACAATTCTAAAAATCATTCTAGTGATGACATGTAGCTACAAAAGAAGTTGTAATGCTTCTCAAATAATATATACTAGGTTAAGATCCGCGCCTTGCGCGGTATAAACATTATATATAAAAATAATTTTATATATTATATGTTATTACATATTCTGAAATAATAAATATATATTGAATAATTAAAAGTCATTAACTATTACATATATAATTAATCACAAAATTTGAATGTGAGATTTTTATTACATGACTTATGTATAACAAAGTAAGGTCTAGATTTTCTTTTAGGGTTTAGGAAAATATACGTTTTTTTTCTTTTAAATGTCACAATTGATACATTGTAGTTTCAAAAGTATTTGACATTACTTTGTTATACATAAGTCATGTAATAACATCCATAAGTTAATCATGTTGCAGGTTTAGAAGAGAGCTTCAGTTGTTTTGAGATGCTTCTACGTGCAGAGTGATGTATTTGACTTACGATGTGAAATAAATATGTTTCGATGATATAAATAATGTATTTGTGTATAATATAAATGTTAGAAAAGATCATTTAAATATAATAGTATAAATGGCTGATTTCTATCTATACTATTATTTGAAAAGTAAATTTTTAGAATCAAGCTCTCACGTTAAAAGTTAATTTTTTTTATAAATTATATAATTAAAAATATAATATTGAGTTATTTTAAGATTTATTTTAGTATAATAAAGATAGTTTAGAAATAACTTTTTAAAAATTTATAAAAATGTTTAAGTCTGCATCGCGGGCAAAACACCTAGTTTTAGAAATAAGAGAGCATAAGGAAGCATTGTCCTGGATATAGGAAATTTAGTTGAATATATTGTTGAAAATCATTTAAAAAGTTTCAAAAATGAGTGAAATTCCCTTGTAAATAATTTGAAAAACTAATGGCAGAATCCTATTAAGAATTCTTAACTTAATATTATAGATGATTTAAATATCAGTAGTGGGATTGGTCAATCAAAACGTTATTGCAATCTACTCTACTTCCTATATTATTCTTTCCTTATTATGTATATTTAATATTTAATATTGAAATCATTATAGTGAGATTTGTTTTATCAAAAATTATTTGCAATCAGCTCACATAATATATTCTTTCCTAGTATCATATATTTAATATTTAAATATTTATTTTTATATCAATATTTATTAGTTAAATCTTTGGGAGTAAGCTATTCATGGGATATTCTTCTTTTTATTATTCAAATATACATTTATTAACAATATTTGGATCTTTTACCTATTTTGGCCCCTAAAACTTAATTAAACTCACCTACCACGAAATACATGCCTGATGGTTTAAGACTCTGCTTTTTCTGATAAAAATAAAAATCATGCCAAATAGCCAACAAAACTTAATATTAAAGCAATTATGTTTTTATTGATATCAAATTTCGAAACATATTTGAGCAAATATCATCATTTCAACTAAGGTCGAATTAACTTTTTGTTTTTTAGCTTGAATTAATTTAAGAGAATTTGTAGTCCCTACACACCAAATATACCCTATTTGCACTCCATACTCTATTTTCCACCAATTTTCTTCCCCCATCTTAACCATTTTTCCCCCATTCTATGGTATCTCACTAATTTTAGTATATTGAGCTAATTTGCTCTTAATTTAAAAGCTTTCATGAACAAAACGTGCTATCAGTGACCTTGAACTCGAAGCTAGTGTTGCATACGTACTTGAAAACGAAATCTCCATGCAGAGGCAAACTTGCTGAAGGAAAAGATGGGTCAGCTGATACATGTTAAATGTCAAATATATTTGTTTTTGAATTAGAACAGTATAGAATTAGCAGCATCTTTGTGCTGGTAACCTTAACCCGGGTTCGAATTTCCAGCTAATATTTTCGTTATAATTTTTCAAAAAATTATATATTATGATACAAGCAAAAATAAATGATAGGTCCGCCACTGTCTCCATGTATACCTTTGCTGAGGAGACACACGTCCCCGGTTTTTGTCAACGTGTCAACAGGCACGGCTGATTCAAAACCGGTGCACGACAACTTTATTAGTGAGTAATCACCTACATGTGTTGTTCAGTGTCACTTTCCACACTGGTTTGTTCTTAACCATTCCAGACTTCGATTGTTTCAGACGTGCGTGCGTCCTCAAATCCACAGTCGGGTCCAGACCCTTCCTAATTTTTAACAAAAATATAACAAAAATATAATATTACATTATTGTAGACAAAAAAACACATAAAAGACCTTATTATATTACATATACAAAATATAAATACCATGGGCGACGAAGGTGAAGATATGGAAGACGAGGAGGAGGCAAGCCATATTTGGGTTGGGTCTTTGGAAATTTATCAAATAAAGTTAGGAAAGTGTAGTAACGACTGTGTAGCTGTTGAGATGTGTTACTGAGTGTTTATAGGGAGGCATTGGGTTTATCATATATATATTAAAAAAAAACATTTTGGTATTAACATGTTGACAAAAAATTAAAATATTTTCCTTTGTAAAAATGTAAAAGCTCACAAGGTTAAATGATACTCCCTCTGTTCCTAAATGATATATGTTTTAGAATTTTCACATTTATTAAGAAAACATTTAAAATTTGATAACAAATGTATTATTTTCTGTGTTTAGCTATTTCCTATGACTTTTGACCAATTAAAATTCAGTAAACACAATTAATGTTTTTGAAATTTATAATTTGCCATTATTACATACATTGAAAATGTAAAATATGGATCTTTTAGAAACAAAATATTTTTCTAAAACATAGATCATTTAGGAACGGAGGGAGTATTTATTTGCTTATCATTAGGAAAGAGATTATTCATTCAATTTCTTTCGGGTATTTAATTTAAAATGATTGGGTCAAGGCTAATTAATTTGTATCTGTACTATTAAAACACAGCACTAAAAGATCTACTTACAATAAATATAGTTGTTGGACAATTATATTTATTTAACTTAATTATTATTAAATAAATACTTTAACTTAACGTAGTATCTTATTATATAAAGCTTGGTTCTTCAAAATTATTAATTAACATGATCGCGACACATATTAATTATATATTTAAGATTGTGACATGTGTTAAATTATCTCATAACTAAAAATATATATTAAGATATTAACAAAAACGGATTTTATGAAAAATTAATTATAAATATTATTTAATAGTAATTTTCCATTTTTAAAATCCTAATCAAAAGATAATTACAAAATATTACTTGTTAATAATTTTTCTTCTAATATTTTGACATGTGTTTAAATATATAATAATTAAAATATATATAATCAGAACTAAAAACGAATTTTAAAAAACTAACTTTAAAAATTATTTAATAGTAAATTAAAAAAAACAATATATAGTAGTAATATTTTAGAAATTTTACTTTTTCAAAATCCTAAAAAATAGATTTGAAAATTTAATATAATTTTATTGTTTTTCTAAAATCTTAATGACAATATAATTATAAAAGATTATATTGAGTTTGGTTCTTAAAATTGCTAATTAACATGATTGTGACACATAACAGTTATATATTTAAAAATGTGATATTTGTTAAAGTATCTCATAATCAAAAATATATATACTAAAATAATTAAAATGATTTTTGTTAAAAATTAATTATAAATATTGTTTAATAGTCTTATTATATAAAGCTTAGTTCTTCCAAGTTGCTAATTAACATGATCGCGACACATGAAAATTATATATTTAAGATTGTGAAATGTGTTAAACACATATAGGTAAAAAATTAAACTTCAAAAGTGTTTATTATACACAAAAATAAACACGTATAGGTAAAAAAAATAATTTTTCAAAAAAACATTCAAGCTTTCCGAAATCTAACCCTAAAAATACATACAATACTACAACATATGTTGCCAAATCCTAGACCAAAAAATACCATGATTCATTACCTACACTCATCTATGTTGAAAACAATTCAATTTTGTTATATTTTTATTTATATCACTTAAAACAGTTTATAATTACATGATTTTAATTTTTCGCTTATCAAAATATTTTTTTAAAAATTTAAAAATTATTCAACATCTCAGACGACTCAGACGTCATACTAGAGCTATATTCGTAAAAATGACTTTTTTTTGTTTGGTCACAAGGGGCTGGGCTGTAATTTCACAAAGCTTTTAGGTTAGTTTTACATTTGATTAAAGTTTGGGCATAGGTTTGGGGTTAAAATCAAGTTGTGGGTTAGTTTTGGTAAATTCCCCAAAAAGATTTTCATTCTTTTTATGTGTTCATGAAATTAAAACCTTAAATAAAATCCGAACAACACACGGGTCCACATCTAGTTTAATATACTTCAAAAATAAAAATAACTTTCTTAATAAGTGAGTTATACTAAAACATCTTATACTAAAGGACAGAGGGGAGTATAATTTAATTCAAGATTTATCATTACACAGAAATAAATGTATATTATTATCTCACGCAAGACAATATACAATAGGATAGATGTACTATTGGATGTTGCATAGTTCTAGTAAGAAAAAAAGCCATTAAAGAATGTTTTGGTCCTCGTTTGAAACTACGCTAGGTACTAGTCGAATGATAATCCCGGACCTAACGAATTACCAAAAAATCAAGGATTAATCAGACATAGTTTTAAATATGATTTAATATATTTATAATATGTTTATGTAACAAACATGATAATAAATTTTTTAATACATTGTTATATATACAAATATATGTGACAAGTGAATGTCGAAGCATCATAGTCTAGTGGTTAGGCACACATATGTTAATCTATCAGGTATAGGGTTCTATATTTCTGCAACATATCCTTTTCATACTTTTAATCAGTGCGACTTAAAAAAACACATGCAATTGTCCGACATTGGTTAATAACGAAGATGAGAAGTCTTGAAGTGCCTTATAAATACAGGCACCAAATCTTCCGCGTTTTTGAACAGATGTTTTGGATCGTAACTAATAACAATGGGATTTTTTATAAATAACACATGAAACTTTTATAAAATAATTCTGTTTAAATAGATTAGATTTTTTTATTTATATTAAGATTTCGAAAATATTTGAGTAAATATCATCATTTTCATACGCTCAAAATAAACTAAATCAACATGAACCAAGTTCAAATTAACTCGAAAACAGTTGGGCTAGAAAGCTTCATGTACAACCAGTGATCGTCCCATTAACGACCTTGAACTTAATAGTCCCACTAATGACCTTGAGCTCGAAGCTAGTGTCCCATACGTATGTGAAAACGAAGGTTCCAAGTATATCTTTTTTGAGAAGACACACATCGCCAGTTTTTGTCAACGTATCAACGGGTACAACCGATTGGAAACCAGTGCACGACAACTTTAGGTTAGTGAGTGGGCATCTACATGGGTTCATCAATGTCACTTTCCACACTGGTTTGTTCTGAACCATTCCGGACTTGGATTGTTTCAGAGTAACGTTATCAAGTCCACATAATCCTGACATTTCCAACAAAAATATTATTTAAAAACAAAAAAGTTTTATATTAAATGGTTAAAATAAATAATAAAAATGTTCTAAATAATTGTCTACGTGTTCACTAATTAGATTTTTTTTTTCAGAAAAGGTTTAACTAATTAGATTTGGTATATGACCAACGCATGTAAGTGAACCGCCTAATTTGTGATAGTGTCACTATATATCAACATGGGTTCAAATCCAGCATAATTTATGTTACAAATGTTTTTTTTATTTGGTGATATATACATATGGAACATCGACTTATGGTGATCAAAGAATACATTGTATTACAGTTATAATATTTTTTTTTACTTTGTATACAAAATATAGATACCTTGGACGACGAAGGTGATGATGGCGAAGGTGATTAGGTGGCAAAGAAATTTGCAAGCCATATTTGGGTTGGGTCTTTGGAATTTTTATCAAACAAAGTTAGGAAATTGTAGCAAGTATGAACTGAGTATGTAGAATGTTGAGATGTGTTACTGAGTATTTATAGTGAGGGATTGGGTTTGTCTTATATAGTAACATATCGTTTTGCTATTAAGATGTTGACAAAAATTAAGGGTGTGTGATTGGATTCTATATTTATATACTAGGGTAGGTCCGTCATACGGGCGGGATTTGATAGATCAGTTTTTATTAAAGATGTTATTTCTTGTAAATTTTCATTTATGTTAAGTTGAGTGTGAATTTGATTATGTTATCTACGACAAATTTCAACTATATAACTAAAAAATATTGCATTCTTATTTTGTCCTGTTTTAATCCTAAATTATAATGTTTTATTGTGTTTTAGTTTTATAACACTATGAAATACATTAATCTATCGGATTTGGTCCTAAAAAATAAGATATCTACTACTATCAATGGAGGTTGTTTTTTTTGGCTTTTGTTTGTTTCCTTTGTGTGATATTTCTTTGGTTATATTTGCTTATATATTACTCCCTCTGTTTTTTAAAGATTGATGTTCTAGTATTTTCACACATATTAAGAAAACACATTAATCATACATTGTTTTTTGAAATTATAAAAAAAATTAATGCTTTTTAACCAATAGTTTTTCAATAAATCCAATCAATTTTATTGAAATTTGTAATTTTGTATAGAAAACATAAAAAAAAATCTATCTTTGTAAAACATTTTTTTTTTCTAAAACTTATATCTTAATGAAACGGAGGGAATATATAATTAATGGCAGTTATAAATTTATTAATAAGGAAAAAATGGAGAAATAAGAAACAGAAAGAAAAAGCAATATAGGCGACGAATGTTTGATTGCAAATTTTTGAATATTGAATATTGTGGTTAATAATTATAGTTCTAGAATATGGGAATAATATCATTTTTTTTGAGTATCCAGTTGTGGCCATTAATTTATACTTAATATTTTTTTTTACAAATTTTAAGCTCAACAGTTAAGCCTTTACTTATTATGTATTTCAATTAGTCAACAACATATTTTGAGGAATTGTTATCTAATATCGTGTGAATGCTTCATTTGATCAAATTTGTATTTTTATATAAGTGAGTGCTTAGCTGCCATGTAGGTAAATTATTCTTTTTACATTTTGTATATTAAATAGTAGTGTTTATTCTTGGATGATTCTATTTATTTAGGAGTTATTTAGTAGGCATATAGTAGTAAGTTATATTTTAAAGCGCTAAGATGATGGTTTTCATCGAAGTAGTAAATAGAAAACGGTAAGAGAAGATAGAGTCGAGTCGTTGAAACATTATCTTGGTCGAAGCCAATTGTTCAATACCACATTGCCTTCTTTCCCTGCGATGATAGTGATGAGGTAAGTAATTGAAAACATATCGTTTCAGAAATAGCATACTAACTAAACCAGTTCAATGCTAACCTTTGTGATTTAGCAAAAAAAAAAATGCTAACCTTTGTGTTTTGGAGGCCCTTGAAGATCTCTTTCTAGACTATATTGGTTACTCCTTCAGCTCCATCTGACTCAAGAGGTATCGTCTAGTGTCTTAAGCCCCTCCGGTGATGTCACTCGAGATAACGCAATGTACAACTGGCCGTGAGTGAAGCCCGTCCTAGGGAGGTATAAAGCAGCTTGTTTGAGACTTTATCCTTGACTTTTATCGATTGTCGTCACATAGCAGAGCCGCACGGGATATTGACGTCGACAAAATGTGAAAGGATGCAAAGTGTCAAGAGGGGTAAGCTATATCCGAGGGATCAATAATCGGTCGCCTACTTTTGTCCCGGTCATGATCTCAACCTCTACTAAACATTTATATTCAGTCAGTATTAGAGGGGTGACCGCTGTTATTGCAACAAACTTAGTTAGGACGGTAAAGCGAATGCGGGAGAATCTGTCAGCTTGAAATAAGCATGAATATTTTACCGTATATATCTCAACATTAAACAATACAAATACGTTTTGAAATAAAGATCAAACAACAAACCTCAGTTATTGAATTAGAGAAGAATGAGGTCTATAGGTAAGAATCAAGTAGTAGAGATTTTGATGCCGCTAAGAACATAGCTTCCAAAATAGCTTATCTGCATGTGAGGGCGAGTTGTTGATAGAGGGGCTGTTTGTTTCACCATTTGTCATCTCCATCCAAATGATTCATTTGTATGATCTATTCAAATGATTCATTCAGATTTTTGTGATTGTTTGTTTGTCTATCCATATAGCTCATCTAGATGAATAATCTAAATGGATCTTATGTTTGTTTCGCAGAAAAACAAGATTTTTCGGTTTTGGCGGGAAAATAGAAATTTTCGGTTTTGGCGAGAAAACACATTTTTTGGTTTTGGCGAAAAAATACGTTTTTGCAATTTTGGCGGGAAAACACATTTTGCGATTTTGGCGGGAAAACACGTTTTTTGTGTTTTGGCGGAAAAATGTATTTTGGGGTGTTGGCCTGAAAACAATTTTTTTGTGATTTTTAAAGGATCACAACTATAGGAAATAAAGACCAAACTTCAAATAAGAATACTCTCTTATTTATGCTTAAGAAACTTCACAAAACTTAAGCTTTTCAATCACTCACAATCCACACCGTATGTCTCACATTGACATCGGTTTATATATGAAATATAAAGTCCTAAACTCACATAACATATGATAACTAGATACTCCTAATTATCAAAGGACTTTCCTATTTCCTAAACAGATAGCTTTATCTATAAGCTACTTCAAGCTTATCAACATTCTCCCCCTTAAGCTTGATCTTGTCTTCACACACATCTTGAACTCCAATGAGTTCTCTCATTTCTTTAAACTTTGTTCTTCCAAGAGATTTGGTAAGTATATCCGCCTTCTGTTCATTACCGGGAACATGTTCAACTTCCACTTGCTCCTTTTCCACGCATTCTCTTATAAAATGAAACCGTCTATGTATATGTTTACTCCGGCCATGAAACACAGGATTCTTTGTGAGAGCAATTGCAGATTTATTGTCAACTTTGATAACCACTTGCTTGCTCTTACTGCCGACTGCTTCACTTAGAAGTTCTTGAAGCCAAATAGCTTGTTTAGCTGCCTCAGTTGCCGCCATAAACTCAGCTTCGCATGAAGACAATGCTACTATCTCCTGTTTTATAGAGCACCACGTGATTGGACTCCTTCCAAGATAAAATATGTGACCACAAGTGCTCTTTCCATCGTCTATGTCGACATTATGCGAGCTGTCGCTATAGCCTACCAGCTTCACATCTTCACCGCGTGAATAACACAATCCGAGAGAGCTGGTTCCGCGTAGATACCTGAGTATTTGCTTTAAAGCTGCCCCATGTGATTCCTTAGGCTCCTGCATGTACCTGCTGAGTACTCCTACACTAAACGACAGGTCAGGACGAGTATGGAGCAAATATCGAAGACATCCAATGCCTCTGCGATACGCCTTTTCATCGATCTTCCCTTCCTCTGGCGCTTTTGAGAATTGTGCATTCATCTCCATAGGCACATGAGTTGAGTTGCACGAACTCATACCAGCTTCCTCAAGGATTTTGCACGCATACCTATCTTGTTTGAGTGTGATGCCTTCACTGTGTTGTAGAACTTCTATTCCCAAGTAATATGTTAACTTGCCAAGATCACTCATCTCAAACTTCATTGCCATCTCTCGTTTGAATTCAAGTATAGCTCGAAGAGATGATCCTGTAACCAGTAGATCATCTACATAAACCACCACAATAAGAAGTTCTTGCTGCGTTTCTTTTCGGTAAAGAGATGGTTCCTTTGAACATCTCTGGAAGCTTAGACCATGCAGTATCTGATTCAGCTTTATATTCCATGCTCTAGGAGCTTGACGCAATCCATAAAGAGCCCTTTTAAGCTTATAAACTTTACGTTCTTCACCAGGTACAACGAAGCCCTCAGGTTGGTTTACAAATACTTCTTCCTTGAGTTCCCCGTGTAGAAACGCCGTCTTGACGTCGAGATGGTGTACTTCCCAACCTTGTGATCCCGCTAAGGCAATGATCAACCTAATAGTCTCAATGCGTGCTACCGGGGCGAACACTTCATCATAGTCTACACCATGTCTTTGAACGTATCCTTTAGCTACCAATCTAGCTTTATATTTGTTAATAGTTCCATCAGCATTGCGTTTTATTTTAAATACCCACTTTAAACCTATAGGTTTAACTCCTGCGGGTAGCTCCACGAGATCCCACGTATTGTTCTTTTCTATAGAACAGATTTCATCTTTACAGGCTTCAATCCAGACCTTTAGCTCCTTAGCCTCATTAAAATCCCATGGTTCATCGTTGATGATCATCAGTAGCTGCTCGCTTTCAACTTCAGCTAACATAATGTAATCGTCGAGATAGGATGGCTTTGTAGAGATCCTTGTTGATCTCCTTGGTTGCGTTTGATCATCGTTCTCTTCGTTGTCAAAGTCATTCTCGGCTTCGACATTCTCATCATCACTTTCATTCTCTCTTTCATCAGTTGTTGCCTCTCCTTCTACTGTTACTTCTGTTAGACGTCGCAAGTTTATCTCAAACTCCTCACGTTCACTCTCCTTTGCCTTCCCTTTATCATTCCATCCCCATTCCTTTTCTTCGTCGAACACAACGTCGCGACTTACAACGATTCGTTTGCTGTCTGGGTCGATAAGACGATATGCCTTCGACCCTGGCTCGATCCCGAGGTGAACTAGAACACGTGACCTGTCATCCAATTTCTTTCTTCCTGCCGTGTCGGTTTTAGCATAACACACACATCCGTACACTTTTAAGTGTGAGAGGTTTGGCTTTCTCATCTTTAGAGCTTCATATGGAGTACTTCCCTCTAGTGATCTTGTGGCTACCCTATTTATAAGATAGGTAGCGTGTCTTATTGTTTCTCCCCAAAGAAAGTTTGGCATGTTCATATGTTTTAACATACTTCTTGTCATCTCTAACAAAGTTCGATTACGCCGTTCCACTACCCCCATTCTGTTGTGGCGTGTATGGTGCCGTGAGATGTCGCTTGATGCCGTGTTTATCACATAAGCTTTGAAAATCGTGAGAGACAAACTCGCCTCCCCTGTCTGTTCGAAGCGTTTTCAACGTTGTTTGAGTTTCTTGTTCGGCAAGTAACTTAAACCGCTTAAATTTTTCAAATGCTTCGCTTTTCTCCTTTAGCAGCACGGTCCACATGTACCGTGAATAATCATCAATGAGCACGAAGATATACCTTTTGTGTGCTGGTGTTGAAGGTGTGATGGGTCCGCAAAGATCCGCATGTACCAACTCAAGAGGTTTATCGGCTCTATAAGAAGTTGCTTGGGGAAACGGTTTCCTAGTTTGCTTTCCTTTCAAGCATGAGACGCATGTCTCTGAGATATGATTGTCATCGGATACTCCGACGACAATGTCCTTCTTAACCATCATCTTTATTGTATCTCGACTTATATGACCAAGTCTTGCGTGCCATAAGGAAGGCTTTGTCGTGTCTTTGATCTGTAAACATCGTAAGGCGTCAACTTGTAGTGAAACCTTGTACAGCCGGTTCTTTGCTCGCGTCGTGTGGATCATTAATGTTCCACTCTTGTCAAATAGCATCAACGTATCACCTTTCATTCTTACTTCACAGCCTACCTCCGTTGCTTGCCCCAAACTGACTATATTACTTCGCAATGCAGGTATATAATACACATTATTGAGATTCCTTTTCTCTCCTCCTTTGATTATGAACCGAACTGATCCTTTTCCTAAGATATTAACCCTTGAATCGTCTCCAAAACGTACTTGGCCGGTAATGGTATCATCAAGCTCGTAAAAGTATAAACGATTGCCACTCATGTGATTGCTGGCTCCATTGTCAAGATACCATATATCTTTAGAATCTGATTCGGTCTCAAACTGGTTAGGATTCACGTTCTTTTCATTCAAGAAAACAATTTCATTCATCATTAAGGCATCAGCTTCAGTCGTATCTTCTTTCTTCTTTTCAATTGTTTCCTGAAATTTTAACTTCAGGTCCGGACAGTCTTGAACATAGTGTCCGAGTTTATCACATCGAAAACATGTAATATGAGAAGCGTCTCCTCCACGTCCTTGTCTGTAAGCTTCTCGTTGTTGCTGAAACCCTCCATAGCGTCCACGGCCTCGACCTCTCCAGTTAGAGCGGCCTCGACCACGACCACGGTAGTTTGAACTGTTAGGACCTTCTTGACTCGATGAATCTGTATTTGCATACATCAACTTCCCGGAGTCGTCCTGCGAGTCTTCTTCTTCCTCTTCAGTAACTCTTTCTTCGTAGGCCTTTAGTCTACCAACAATATCCTCGAAGCTTGTAGTATTGAGATCAAGAACTTGCTCAAGAGAAGCCACTATATGAATATATTTCTTTCTTGGCAAGCTTTTTAAGAATTTTTTCACAAGCTTTGGTTCTTCAATTGTTTCTCCCAACGAAGCTGATTTTGAGGTTATTTCTGATAGCTTTCCAACAAAAGTATCGATTGCATCTCCATCTTTCATCTTGATTCTATCAAATTCCGCCATCAAGGTTTGTAACCTTGCTTCACGCACTCGCTCAGCTCCAACATGACGCGCTTTTATAGCGTCCCAAACAGATTTTGCAGTGTCAAGATCACCTACTTGCAAGGTTAATGCCTCTGGTATCGATTGGAACAGAAGCGCAGTTGCCATGTTATTTTTCTTCTCATCCTTTACTCCTGGTTCGATTGATTCCCAAACTTCACTTACCTTTAGTGCTATCTTCATTCTCATAGCCCAGACGGTGTAGTTGGTGGAGGTTAACATAGGAAACTTTATGGAGGCAGGACCCTTGTCCTTGTGTAACACGATTTCATCTTTGACATCTCCCATCGTCGTAGTTCAGTTACTTTCAATGTCCTGTGGCTCTGATACCAAATAAAGGATCACAACTATAGGAAATAAAGACCAAACTTCAAATAAGAATACTCTCTTATTTATGCTTAAGAAACTTCACAAAACTTAAGCTTTTCAATCACTCACAATCCACACCGTATGTCTCACATTGACATCGGTTTATATATGAAATATAAAGTCCTAAACTCACATAACATATGATAACTAGATACTCCTAATTATCAAAGGACTTTCCTATTTCCTAAACAGATAGCTTTATCTATAAGCTACTTCAAGCTTATCAACAATTTTGGCATGAAAACATGTTTTTCGGTTTTTGTGGGAAACACGTTTTTGCAATTTTGACGGGAAAACATTTTTTTTGAAATTTTAGCGGAAAAATGCGTTTTGGAGTTTTGGCGTGAAAAAGTAGTTTTTAGCACGGAAAAAAGTGTTTTGTAGTTTTGTCAGTTTTCGTTTGTGACAAAAATGATATTATGTTTAAGTTTGTAATTTGTGAATTACATTATGGATATAATAGACATTATACCATTTTGAATTAACCATCTCCATTCAAATGATCCAAATTAGTTCAGCTGAATGGACTTTAAAATTAAGCCTAAATTTTCAAAAGTCATCCGGATGATTCCATCTGAATGAGTTGCACTTTTAGTGCCTAAACAAACAAAACTCTCATCTTCATCGAGATGGTCCATCCAGATGGAGAAACAAACAGGCCCAGAAGCAACTGCATTTTAGGCATATTCCAGTTTTAATATCTCAACATCACCTCTCCACCAATTATCTATCTACTGGGATAAAAAATACCTGGTATTCCTGTAGCCACGGTCCTGTTATTTGCAGATTGATGGCCAGCTTTCCTTGCTGAAGGTTCTGCATACATGTCGCCATAGGCTATGAAATTTTCATCATCCTGAGATTATGTTCTTTGCAAAACTACAACAAAAACATACTGAAAAGCGTTCTTCTTATCACACATACGTTTTATTATTGATGATATACTGCAAAGGGAGCAGAGTAGGAGGCAGTGGCGATAATATAACTAAATTCTATGGGTCTTGGTCTTTTGCAGCCATAATTAAACTGCAAATCAGACCATATAACTATATAAGTGCAGATATATATCAACTGAAACCAATTTTCAATCATAGAGAAAAAGTTAAACAGAATTTACCTAGAGCAACTTCTGTCCACATTTCAATTGCTTCTTAGAAGCTTCGGCTCCAGCTTTTAGGGGTTTGATAATTTCGCTTTCAGGTACAACTATCATTCACTACCCTCAGCTGTCACATATACTTCTTCTACCATATCAGAAGTGGCGAGAATGAAGGGTCCTGGAAAGTGATACTTAATGACTCTACAACTTTGCTACCATACAAAAATCAACCCAAAGATCAATTCAAGTGACACTAAAAGAGTTTTCCAAAGCTACACAACTCTCATGTGTTACAGAAAGGGGATAACTTTAGATTTGTGGGTTACTAAATGCTGTTATTGATCAATGCAAAGAGATCTAAAATCATAGATGAGAATGATTATGCTTACATGATTATGCTCAAGGAGTATATTGAACTCGCTTTCAAAAGATGCATGTAAGTGGTTAGACGTTGACGGTGGCCAGCATGAAAATCGCCTGAAAACAGAAAAAAAAAAACCAAAATCATAATAAGCAAACAGATTCAAAACCATCTGTAAATGGAGAAAATAAATTGAAAACAGAATTTGGTACACTGGTATTAAAGAGAAAAAGACTATTATAGCACCAAACCAAGTTTTTGTTCCCAAAGTAGCACTCAAGGTTCAAAGTCACAAAGATATGTTTCATTAAAGAGGTAAATATACATTTATACCCCTTGGGTTAATTAATCCAAACCTTAGGGTTTAGAATTAAGGGGTAGAGTTTTGGAATTAAGGTTTAAAATTTTATAAAAAATAAAAATAAAAAATAAAAATTTTAAAAACAGTTTCAAAAAGTATTTTTAAATTATAAAAAGAAAATTTCAAAAAAATAAAAAAAATTTCAAAAAAAAAATTCAAAAAAAAAATTATAAAAATTTTGAATCTGAAAACATATAATCTGAAACTATAAAAAAATTTCTTTTTTTTTTATTTATTTTTATTTTTATTTTATTTATTTTTATATATTTTTGTTTATTTATTTAATTTTAAACCAAGTGTATTAGGGATATTTTATCCTTTAATGAATGTCATTTTTGTGACTTTCTCATTCTAGTGCTATTTTTGAGACATAAACTTCAAAAGGTGCTATTATTGACAATTGCCCGATATTAAACGTGGTTGGCATAAAAATCGCCTGAAAACAGAAAAAAAAACAGAGGCTTACCCCTCGAACAGAGACCTGAGACGAAGCGTTAGTGATCACGAATCCTGATGATATCTGGTTGCTCTTGGAGTAACATCTATGAGAAGACATGAACGACTTCGCATAGGAGACAGGTGGTGACGGTGTGAAGTTTATCGTTGACGACTGGTTGTGGCTCTTCCATTAGCTGTATATCTGGTTGCTCTTGGAGTAACACCGTTTTTTTTTTGTTGTCTGACTGGTTGTGTGATTAAGGAGTACGCCGATGGACTGGTGCCGGGAAATAAATCCTAAATGCAGATCAACCGTACTGCTCTGTTTTCTGTCTCTTTAACACAACGGCTATGAATGTTGCTTTTATTCATATCTTCTCTGTTTCCAAAGTTTTACCCGTTATACTAAGAACAAAGTTTCTATTGTAATAGGATTCGTTAGGATGATGTTTATGGGAAGAGAGATAAGATGCATTGAATGAGTAATCGAAGTTGGATCGTGGCCGTGGCTAAGGAGTTAAGATGGTCTTGAATATCGCTGAATCAATGAATCCCGTAACGTCCGGGGGAGAAGAATCTGAGATGAAGAACGGATATAGCTAAAGAGACTCGCCACGAAGTTTCTTCTCCCATAAGCTTCAAGAAACTTTATTTCGGTGCACCTAGTTACAGAAAGAAAGAAAGAAGAAAACAATGAGATGGACCCTAAGAAATCTTGGGGATATGAGTTAGCCAAAATACTGTAAAAAAGTTTCTCTTGTAAGATTAGTAAGATGGTGGGATGATGTTCATGGGATAGAGACTGGCCTTTTTTATAGGTGGAGTTCCACCGGCTGAAAGGAGATTAGGAGCATTGAATAAGGAATCGAAGACGACATGAATGGAAGATTCCAGAACCTCCATTGTAGTTGAACCTATTCTGAGAATACAAAGAACCCTAAAATCTAGAGTCGACATCATCCACGATAATGTCGTGACCTTTGTGTTTGCCTAAAAAAAGAACAGACTTGAAACAAACGTGTTAGCCCAAGTTAAGCCCGAACAAAAGACAAAATGTTAAAGAAAAAAGAATTCTAGACACGTGAAGCCCAACCAATTTCTGATATAGATAATGATACGCTGCGTCTAGTTAGGCGGACACGTGTCATGCTAGGAAGAAAGGAATTAGTGACGTGGAGAGTTCTGAAGAGAGGGAACTTTACTTTTTATAAATAGATACTAGGACAGGACGGGCGGGATGATAATCTGAAAATAATTTAAATTGTTAGAGTAAATATTTTTGATTTTTGTCTAATATTTGTTTTATTTTAAAATGATTTGTTATATATTAATATGATTCATTATTTTAGTTTAGTTTCATTTTCATTACAATTAACTTAATTTTTTCTTAGGATTAATAAGATTGTTTATTTCAAGTTTTATTCTGTTTTTATTTCAATGGTGTACAATTGTTGATTTATTCATTCTTTTACATTATTTTATATCGTGTCTTTTATTCGACTATATAAATATATATTTTATTTTTACGTAGTTGTGGATCTATGTTTATATTTTTTTTTGTCTATTAGAGTGTTGATCGTAGGAAGAGAATGTTATGGGTTGGTCTTTACATTTGCGATGCATACTTTTTACCTATCAATATAATGAGTGTACAATCTATTTCTATTTTTTTATATGTTTGTACACATCTTAGAATAATTTAATAGTATAAAATAAGAGTCGTATGTGGATGAAATGTAAAAATGTAAATAGAGTGAAGAGTCTCAAAATAATAGTGACTGTAGTTTTGCAACTGATGTTGTTGCCGAAGCATTAGAGTGGATGATAAGTAGTGGGATGCTACCTATGTGTCTTCGTGAACCTGTATCCAAGACATCCAAGCATTAGAGCCGGTTGCTTTCACTGCAAGTAATGAGATGTTTCAAGTACCAGTGCCAAGTAATGGGTGTTGTCAGTTCCTGTTAACGAAATCAATTTGTTATTGATATATTATCTAAACGTGTAGATCTAACCTGAGTTGTTTGAACATCCTTGAAGATTTCCTTGTAGACGATATTAGTAACTCTATCTTCACAGTCTTTACCAGAAGTTTCGTCTAGACTATAATATAAGTGAATGCTGATAATATAATCTACTGCTGATCACAATGCAATTGTTACTAACCTACTGAAGGCGATTGAGTTGTTTTTGATGACCGAATAAGCATTCCGTGCGCGTCGAGATAATCGTGATCCGATTCCTGTTTGATCACCTGATGAAGAATATACACTGGAAATGTTATAAATCATAACAACTCGTACCAAATTCATTGGTTTAAATTTTATGGACGTTGTGAGTACCAGAGCTCGTGACTCCCATGTCTACGCCGTCGTCTGCTATGTCTCTGTTAACACCCAAACTTCTTTCAGTTACCCCTTAGCGCACTCGAACCAGAATCTAAATTAACAAAAAAAATATCTATAACACATAATGCACTATTTTTTGAAAATTAATAGAATATATAATTTTGGACAACAAAAACAATATCTACATTTTTAAATGTTTTAAATATATTTATACTGTTTTATTATTCTATTGTTTATCCTATTATCATTATATTTACATCCACTGGCCATTCTTGGAAATTAATGTCCATCAATTATTTGTGAGCCAAGAGAGGCCTCTTGACCAATGGAGTCAGGTTGAGCTCTTTGGTTATGATGATGTTGAAATTCTTGGAAGCATACTGGTGTTGAAACAGCGAAAGGAATAAAGGCCATATTGAAGATGGGCCTTCGAGCAAAGCCCAAGTTCAACAAGACAAGTCGACCGTTGGAGACTCTACGGCTTCAGTCTTGTCGTCTTGTGCCAAAGCATTCAACACGCACCTCCGTCGTACGAGCACGCCATCTCTAGGGTTCGTTACAGCAAACAGATTCGAGGCTCTTAACAGCTCTGCGGTCATGGGCTGACGTTTGACTGGAAGGATTCTAGAGTTGTATATAATGATGTAAAGGGTCACTCTTGTATGTAAGTTGAAACAGTCTAATAAGAACAAAGTTTTCATCTTCATATCTCTGTTTCTTGCGATTCACATGGTATCAGAACCATGGAAGAGCCATCAGAGAAAGTTTCTACTCCGTCATTGAGTATCACGCAGTGTGTTACTCTAAAATTAAATATACATTTCTTTCTATTGATTTTTAATTTTCTGAAAATTTTATATGTTTCTCAATAAAATTATATCACTTATATTTTGAATTTTAATTAAAGTTTAACTTTAAAATAAAATATATTAAATTAAGTCAAAACAACAGTCTTTGAAATACAAATATAGAATGCAAAATTAACTACAATTGAATCAATGACAACTCAAATTTGGGACTTTAACATTGACACACATTTTTTAAAGACACCTGAGACATTGGATCTTTAGCTATTTTAGCCCCTAAAAATTAATTAAACTCACTTACGGCGAAATACATGCTTGACGGTTTAAAAATATTGTACTGTTCTGATTAAAAAAAAAAAATCAAGTTCGTGCCAAATAGCTAATAAAACTCAATATTAAGGAAATTATTTTTTATTCATATCAAAATTCTAAACATATTCATCAGTTCAATTAAGCTCAAATTTACTCGAAAGCTTTCATGCGCAAAACGTGCCATCAATGACCTTGAAGTCGAAGCTAGTATCCCATGCATATTTGAAAACGAAGTCTCCTTGTATACCTTTGTTGAGAACACACACGTCACCGGTTTTTATCAACGTATCAACAGGCACGACCGATTCAAAACCGGTGCATGACAACTTTAAGTTAGTGAGCAAGCATATACAGGGGTTGTTCAGTGTCACTTTCCACACCGGTTTGCTCTCAACCATTCCGGACTTCGATTGTCTCAGAGTTACGTCATTAAGTCCACAATGTGGTCCAGACCCTTCCAAATTTTCCAACGAAAATATTATATTATACTATTGTAAACAAAAACACACATAAAAGTCTTTATTATATTACGTATACAAAATATAAATACCGTGGGTAACGAAGGTGATGATGGCGAAGACGACGAGGAGGCAAAGAAGTTTGCAAGCCATATCTGGGTCTGGTCTTTAGAATTTTTATCAAACAAAGTTAGGAAATTGTAGTGAGTATGAAATGAGTTTGCAGCTGTTGAGTTGTGTTACTGAGTATTTATATTGAGGCATTGGGTTTATTTTTAATGGCAAAAAACGTTTTGGTATTAATAAAGATGTTGACCAAAATTAAATGTTTCTTTTGTCAGAAGGTAAAAGCTCATGCATAGAGTCAGAAGGTAGAAGAATTCATGCATAGGGTCAACTCTAACCATTTGTTTATCAAAATTACGAAAGAGATTATTCAATTATTTTCTTTCAGGTAATTTCAAATTACTGGGTCAAGGCTAATTTATTTGTATTTTTTTTCTTTCAGACTTCATAAACTTCATGCATGCAAATTAATTAAAGGGAAATAGCATAAAAACCATCAAAGTGACACTTGTTAACACTTTAAACCTTAATATCACTCCTATTTTACGAGCGCAAAATCAGATTTCCGACTTTTTAGCTAGAACTGCGAGGTCTTTCTATAGAGAGCTTTGTTTTATTGATTGTTCTATTTCGGTCTAGTTATTCAGACCACATCAAGTTTGATTAATAGAATAGCCGTTCGTTGTAAAAAAACCTTCAAGGTTTTTACTAACATTTTTAACCATCAAAATTGCATTTATATTTTTTTTTAAACTCCATTCTAGCCTACTTGTTCATCACGTAAAAGAACGGACCAGCACTTGCAAAAACGATGATGTTTCATTTTTTATAACAGATAATTATTTAATTAATAAATAAATAGAAAGACAGAAAATTAAAAAAAAATTCAGAAAATTTCACAAAATTAGGAAATTAAAATTATAAATTACAAATAGTTTTGAAAAAAAAAAAAGATTTTTTGTTTGAAAAATTGACATATCATCGTTACCAAGGACAATTGTTAAATACATTGTTATCAACATACCTACTGTCATTGCAACCATGATATGTCGAAAATTTTCATCATAGATATGTCAATACAGTTGTTAATGGTTATAAAGAAAAAATCTTGGTCAATAATAATAATATATAAATAATCTTCAACAAAAATTATTATTGTCCAGTTTCAAAAAAAAAAAGTTATTATTGTCAACAGTGATATGTAAAAAATCATCACCCTCACTGGAGGAGATATGTCTGAAATCATCATTGTTATCAAAGATATGTATGAAACCGTTACAATTAACATTGATATGTTAGAAATCGTCATTGTTAGCGATGAAGATATCTTATAATTTATTTTAAAAATTAAGATTTTTATTTTAAATATTTTAAAAACTTTATTGTTATTTTTTGAATTTCTATATAAAAACTTATACATTACATTAAGAGAGATTGGAGATTTCTTTTGTGATAAATATTATTTTTTATAGTTAAATAGTAATTAATATTGATCTTTAAAAAAAAGTTCGCGTAACTATCAAAAACCTAAAATATACAGAAAATGGAAAAAAAGAATAAAAAGTAGATACTGATGGTGTTACAAAAAAAAAAAGAGTAGATATTGATAATGAGATGATGACCTTACTGTATGTGCAAAATTAATAGAGTAATTAGGTCACATACACTATTGATATTTTTAAACCCCAAAACTAACCCTGACCAAAATCCTTCTGTCTCTCTCCCTTTCTCTCCCGTGTCTCTTCTACAAAATCTCTTGTCCAAATAATTAATCTTCTTCTCTTTCTCTCTCTTATATCTCTTTAAAATCTTTAAATTCATTTTTTTCATTTCTACAATGGATTCTTCATTTCTTTTCTGTTTTCATCGATGTGAATACCTTTTCATTTTAGTGTATTTCTTTCAACACATTGTCTAGATCCAAAGAGTATTATCCTCTCGATGAGTTCGTCTACCAGAGCTTCTTTGTCGATTTGTTTGAGATCCACTATGATATAAACGTTTTAAGCAATTTTATGGCGCATAAAAGGGAGATCTCTTCGACTCACATGCTGGTAAAGGAACATGGCTGTATAACAAGAACAAGATTTCTGTTAACTAGTAAATGTTTGATTAGATGTTACCAAATAAGTCTCGTGAGCATATACAAGTTTGGTTAGTTGTTAAAGCTTTACATTAAATTTCTTTGTTTCAAATTAGTTGTGGTTATATGATACATGGCTATAAATTTCTATAGAATATGTTTCAATTATCTGATACTTGTTTGGTTAGATGTTACAAAATATATTTTCGATTTAACTAATAGCTGCTAAGATGCTAAAAATAACATCGATAGCTGATATGTGGTTTGGTAGATGATACCAAAAAGGTTAGCATGCTAACTTTACCATTGTCTATTCAAATTTTATATGCTTAACCGTTAAGAATTATTATATTATATATAAACCAATATTACATCCAAGTTTATGTTTATCTGTAAATATCATAATGGATTGAAGTCATTTATGTTGTGCTTTATAAGTTATACTTCTGATGAAAAATTTATCCGCTACAAAACCATGTAACGTTTATGTTATAATTTAACGTTAAGCCTCATTTGCTTTAAAATAGATGTATTATAATACATGGTTTGTAAATTTCTACAAAATATGTTCATTATCTAATACATATTTGGCTAGCTGTTATGAAACATTTTGTCGCTTTTAAAATGGCTGGTAAGATGTTAAATGTATATAACGTTAGCTGCCACATGGTTTGTTAAATGCAACAAAATAAGATATCGGACTAACTACATCATTATATGTTTATTATTTAAGGTTAACAATGATTATATCTTATATAAACCAAAAATTACACTTAACATTATATTTTATATGGTAAAATAACATATAAGATTGAAGTAATTATTTTTGATACGTGATAAGTATATGTGTCTAATAAAGAAGTTATCCACTAACAATTTTTATTATATTTTACTTTAAAACATAACGTTAAATATTATTTGTTAACGTACAACAATATACGCTTGAGTTTCCTACTGTGTTTTTTTTTTCTCTCTAGATTATTGATTCTTGCAACCAATTGTAATCCTTAATTCATTGATGGGAGATTTATAAATTGGAGGATTTTTTTTGGTGTGTCTAAGAATTGAGTTGAAGATGAGGAGATTAGTGTAGGAATTGTGTATTGTTAAAAGATTCGAAGAGAAAATTGATTGTGGGTTTGAGGAGAAACTTTCAACTTCAATGAAGATTGAGAAAAGATATGTGTTTTGAGAAGAAAAAATAAAAAAATAGAGAGATATAATACATATGGAGATTGGGGAAAGAGAGAGAAAGGCATGAATGTTTGGGCAGGGGTAATACTGTCAAGAGAGACCAAAAGTATACAATGTACGAAGAATTTTTCAGCGTTTGGGGGTAGTTACCCAATTTCCTTAGCCAATTATCTCAAATTAATATTACCATAATATATTTGATATTTGAGAAAAAAAAAATTAACTTAATTTACTTACAAAATACATTTATTCTATGAAAATTGAAGTACAAATATGAACTTACCTTTAAAATAATTTTTAGTTACATTTCAATGCCATTGAGAACTACCTAATCCTAACTTTTAACATTTATTATCTTTTGTCAACTAAAACAACCATAAAACATATCTAAATTAATTTTCAAACTAACTAATATATTAACTTTTCAAAAAAAAAGTATCAGTTTAAAAAAACTTTCCGATTAGTTGTTACAAAAGGACTATTCTTTAAAAAAATATCATCCAACGCCTAAAATATACAAGGGTCTTTTTAAATATGACTCAAAACTTTAACTAAACCCCAAAACTAACTCATGATTTTTCGAACTTTCATTTGTCTTATTCACTCTAAAAGTTTGAATTATTTACAAAAATGCCAATTTTTTTAAATATGAGTGTTTTACTCTATCATCTTCACCTTCATCAACTATCTACAATATTTACATTCCATAAATATACCAACCACCATGAACAACCAATTTGAAACTCTTAATGCACCTAAAAATCGATTTCCACTCTTGATATCTCATTTCTTATGCACAAAACTACATATTTTTCACTTTCTCTCTATATTCATCCAAAAATTCCCAAGATTTTAATTCTATACTTTGTAAGGTTCATAGAGTCATTCACGCTCATGATTCTTGGTCATTAACGAGAAGGTCACTTTCGTGGTGAATGTGGGAACCGAAATTCGCATTGTCGATTTCCGTTTATTTTTTTGACTAAAGCAATTTCAAATTTTTGTTCGATTGTTTGTTCAGATATTAAAAGGAATTGATTTTAAAAAGTTAGTTTTAGATTTTTGTTTATGTATTTTTATTTTATATCTTCAGTATTGGCAGGTATAATATTTTAAACTAAGTAAAATGGTTTAATTTAATCTTAGTAGTATATAATAATTTCCGTAATGAATGTTTTTAAAAACCCGTACATAAACTGAGTGCAATATTGGATGTTGAAGTATAATCTAAATCATAGAAAACTACGAATGTACATATTATATATAGTACTAACTACTAAGCGTGATATAAAATTTAATATATAGTTTCTTAACGGTTACAATATCAGTATATCGATAATATAGTAAAAACATACATTACGGAAATGGTTTAATTATTTGAAGGCATTTCATTTTGACTTTTGATTTTTAAAAATATGTATGCCTAATAGATGTTGAGATCGTGTGGTAATAAAACAATATGTAAAGATAATAAATGCTGAAATGCATTTATATAAGAACTATTTGTGGGATGGTCTAGCAAATAATAAGGGAGTGTAAAGCCAAATAACACATTTAGTGCATATATATTATAAAACATTCGAAGTTATAATTAATAAGGACAACAATTTTTTGTAAGTAGATTTCTTGGAACCCGTTCCATTTTAATAGTATTGATAAATCAAATAAACGTAAGAAAAAACAATAATGGATTGTTGCTGATGGTATTTTAATTGAAAAGTTAAGAAACTAACTTGTCACGTGTTATTCTGTAAGTGGAAGAGCTAGTTTTAAAATAATTTTAATTATTACATAATTGAGTTACTTTAAGACATTAATAAAATAATGTTCAGAAACCATGACTAATGATTCTCTTATAAAAATAAATTTAAAATTTAAAAACAATATTGTCAAACTATATGTTTCATGCATATACTTTTAAAATAATTAATATCTCACAGGTTTTTCATTTCTATGTTGGTAAAGTATTTTCTAATACTTCATAGAGATATATTATTATTATCAGTATTAAAATGAACAATTATTTTATTTTATTTTTTAGGCATCTAAATAATAATATTAAATACTACCTACTTTATTTATTTTTTATAATAGTACTCCATCCGTAAATATTGACGTTTTAAATATTGATGTTTTAGCATTTTCACACATACTAATAAAAAGCTTTTACATCTAGGTACAGTGAAACCTCTATAAATTAATAATGTTAGGACTAAACCAAAACTATAATTTTTTTATTAATTTATAGAGATATTAATTTATTGATATACTAATAGAACCAAAAACTCGATTTGGGACTATAAAATTATATTATTTTATAGAGATTTTTAGTGTATATTAATTTATAGAGTATTAATTTAAAGAAGTTATACTATATTAGGTTCTAATCCCAGAAAATGTAATTTCTTACAGATTATAAGATGTTAAGTTTAAATGAGGTTTCAAAGTACTATTGGCAGAACTATTCGTTGTGGTCGTCTGCTGTGGAGAGATCATGTTCATCGAGGATGTCGTACATGTAGAACCATCCGTTAATGTAAGTGTTTCGAAGAGTGCTTCATCGTGGAAACATTATGCATGGAATTGTTCATCAATATCACATTTTTTGGAAGATTGATCATCAAATGTAATAGAATAAGAGATTTTATGATGATGTAATTGGTTATTTATTATGTATTAAAATAAAAATTAAATAAACATTTCTTTCCATTGATTTTTAATTTTCTACAAAATTTATATGTTTCTCAATAAAATTTATCACTCATATTAAATTAAGTCAAAACAACAGTCTTTGAAATACAAATATAGAATGGAAAATTAACTACAATTGAATCAATGACAACTTAAATTTGGGACTTTAACATTGACATACATATCTTAGAGACATCTGAGACATTGGATCTTTAGCTATTTTGGCCCCTAAAAATTAATTAAACTCACTTACGGCAAAATACATGCTTGATGGTTTAAGAATACTGTACTGTTCTAATTAAAAACAAAATCAAGTTCGTGCCAAATAGCTAATAAAACTCAATATTAAGGAAATTATTTTTTATTCATATCAAAATTCTAAACATATTTGAGTAAATATCATCAGTTCAATTAAGCTCGAATTTACTCGAAAGCTTTCATGCGCAAAACGTGCCATCAATGACCTTGAAGTCGAAGCTAGTATCCCATGCATATTTGAAAACAAAGTCTCCTTGTATACCTTTGTTGAGAACACACACGTCACCGGTTTTTATCAACGTATCAACAGGCACGACCGATTCAAAACCGGTGCATGACAACTTTAAGTTAGTGAGCAAGCATATACATGGGTTGTTCAGTGTCACTTTCCACACCGGTTTGCTCTCAACCATTCCGGACTTCGATTGTCTCAGAGTTACGTCATTAAGTCCACAATGTGGTCCAGACCCTTCCAAATTTTCCAACGAAAATATAATATTATACTATTGTAAACAAAAACACACATAAAAGTCTTTATTATATTACGTATACAAAATATAAATACCGTGGGTAACGAAGGTGATGATGGCGAAGACGACGAGGAGGCAAAGAAGTCTGCAAGCCATATCTGGGTCTGGTCTTTAGAATTTTTATCAAACAAAGTTAGGAAATTGTAGTGAGTATGAAATGAGTATGCAGCTATTGAGATGTGTTACTGAGTATTTATAGTGAGGCATTGGGTTTATTTTTAATGGCAAAAAACGTTTTGGTATTAATAAAGATGTGGACCAAAATTAAATGTTTCCTTTGTCAGAAGGTAAAAGCTCATGCATAGAGTCAGAAGGTAAAAGAACTCATGCATAGGGTCAACGTTAACCATTTGTTTATCAAAATTACGAAAGAGATTATCCAATTATTTTCTTTCAGTTAATTTCAAATTACTATTTTTTTCTTAACGTCTGATTAAGTATGATATTACAACGATGAGAAATATTAAATAGACGATTCTACAGCCGACAATTCTACCATCATATGAGAATGCACGTTTGACTGCATCGCTCCGAGCCGCACTATGAGATCCATGTTCGATGATACGCTTTTGCACCATGCTGAAGACCTCTTGTAACTCTTTTTCTCCATGATCTGCATAATTTGCATTTTATGGGGTTTGAATCTCAGACCTCCTGGTGTAGAAGCATTAATGAATTCTTAGTCAAACCATTGGACCAAGGCGTCTTCCACAAGGCAATTTTATTTGTATTTTTTTTTCTTTCAGACTTCAAAAACTACATGCACGCAAATTAATTAAGGGAAATAGCATAAAAACCATCAAAGTGACACTTGCTAACACTTCAAACCTTAATATCACTCATATTTCACGAGCGCAAAATCAGATTTCTGACTCTTTAGTAGGACTGTGAGGTCTTTCCATAGAGAGCTTTGTTTTATTGGTTGTTCTATTTCGATCTGGTTACCCAGATCACCTCATGTTTGAGTAATAGGATAGTCGTTCATTGTAATAAAAAAAAACCTTAAAGGTTTTTACTAACATTTTTAACCATCAAAATTGCATTTATATTTAAAAAAACCTCCATTTTAGCCTACTTGTTCATCGCGTAAAAGAACTGACCGGCACTTGCAAAAACGATGTTGTTTCATTTTTTATAAAAGATAATTATTTAATTAATTAATAAATAAATAGAAAGACAGAAAATTAAATAAAATTCAAAAAATTTCAGAAAATTAGGAAATTAAATTTAGAAATTACAATAGTTTTGAAAAAAATAATAATTAAAAATAGCTTATTTATATATATATATATATATATATATATATATGATGCTTTTTTTAAAAACTGACATATCATCGTTAACAAAGGACAATTGTTAAATACATTGTTATCAACATACCTACTGTCATTATCAACCATGATATGTCGAAAACTTTCATCAGAGATATGTCAAAACAGTTGTTAATGGTTATACATAAAAAAATTTTGGTTTGTGTCTTTAATAGACCCGGATTTAATCATTTTTTTCGTCAAAAAAAAATATATATAAGTAATCATCAACAAAAGTTATTATCATCAGCAGTGATATGTCAAAAATCATCACCGTCAATGGAGGAGATATGTCTGAAATCATCATTGTTATCAAAGATGTGTTTGAAACCATTACAATCAACATTGATATGTTAGAAATCTCATTGTTAACGATGAAGATATCTTATAATTTATTTTAAATATTAAGATATTTATTTTTATATTTCAAAAAACTTTATTGTTATTTTTGAATTTTTATATAAATTTTACTTAATTTTCTGTAATTTTCTGAATTTTTATTTCATTTATTAATTAAATAATTTGTTTAATTAAATATTTTTTTTAAAAAACTAACGCATTACAATTAAGACAGATTGGAGATTTCTTTTGAGACAAATATTATTTTTTATAGTTATATACTAATTAATATTGATCTTTAAAAAAAGGTTTAGTGTAACTGTCAAAAACATAAAATATACAGAAAATGGAAAGAAAGAAGAGAAGTAGATATTGATGGTGTTACAAAAAAAAGAGTAAATATTGATAATGAGAAGATGACCTTACTGTATGTGCAAAATTAATATCACCTTAATATATTTGATATTTGAGAAAATTTTCTAAACTTAGTTTACTTACAAAATATATATATATTCTATTAAAATTGAAGTACAACTATGAACTTACCTTTAAAATAATTTTTAGTTACACTCCAATACCATTGAGAACTACTTAATCTTAACTTTTAACATTTATTATCTTTTGTCAACTAAAACAACCATAAAACATATCTACATTAATTTTCAAACAAACTAATGTTATAACTTTTCAAAAAAAAAAGTATCAGTTTAAAATAGCTTTCCTATTAGTTGTTACAAAAGGACTATTCTTTAAAAATTATCATCCAACACCTAAAATATACAAGGGGGTTTTCCAAATATGATTGAAAACTTTAACTAAACCCCAAAACTAACACATGATTTTTGGAACTTTCATTTGCCCTATTCACTCCAAAAAATCAAATTATTACAAAAATACCTTCTTCTTTTTTTAAAATAAGTGTTTTACTCTATCATCCTCACCTTCATCAAGTATTTACAATATTTAAATTGTCATAAATACATCAACCACCATGAACAACCAATTTGAAACTTTTAATGCACCTAAAAATCAATTTCCACTCCTCATATCTCATTTCTTATGCAGAAAAACTACATATTTTTCAGTTTCTCTCTGTATTCATCAAAAAATCCCCAAGATTTTGATTACATACTTTGTAAGGTTCTTAGAGTCATTCAAGCTCATGAATCTTGGTCATTAACGAGAAGGTCGTTTTCGTGGTGAAGTTTTGTGTGTTTGGAGAAGCTAAACAAATCATCTCAATGTTCAAGGTATGAAATCATTTTTTCAGATTTATTCGCCAAGAATAATTCCTTAGAAGTCTTCTCATTGTAGAAGACTTATACAAAAGTCTTCTTGTCGTAGAAGACTTATACGGAAGTCTTAGGGTTAATGCATATGTTATTTTTGAAAATGACTTTATCTGAGTGTCTTAGAGACGACTTCTCTGGAAGTCTTTCAACTTCTTTTTGTTAATAAAAAAACGAGAAAGCTTCCCTGGAAGTCACTTAGATAAATAGGTTAGTTTTGCTTGACCAAATTATGTCAGAAATTTGACTTTCTATAGAAGACTTCTCGGGATGTCTTTCGTCGGAACACTCCTTGGAAGTCTTCTCAACTGTCGGTGGAAGTCTTCCCACTTTCGCTGGAAGTCTTCTCACTATCGGTGGAAGTCTGTGTAGGTTAGTTTTTCAGTTGACAATTAAAACTTAAATATTTAATTTTAGTTAGAAGACTTCCCTTGATAGTCTTCTAGCTTTTTATCACGTGATTTTTTTTGGTTATAAATATTAAATTTTTAATTGTCAATTGCAAAAGTAACCTACGCAGAATTCCACCTACAGTGATAAGACTTAAGTGACAGTTGAGAAGACTTCCCAAGAGTCTTCCATCGGAATACTTCCCGGAAAGTCCTCTATAGAAATTCAAATTTCTGACACAATTCGGTCAATTACAAAACTAACCTGTTTATCTGAAAAGTAATCTCTAGTATTTTCGAGAATTTTTTAAAAACAAAACTAAGGCAATATTTACAAAGGAAGACTTCCAGAGAAGTCTATGTAAGTGTTTCTTTATAAAATTGCAATTGCAAAAATTACATGAATGGTATACTTCCACGGAAGTCTATTTCAAGAAAACTTCCGTAGAACTCTTCTCGGGGAAGACTTCTGTGAAAGTCTTCTAAGTCTTGTGTACTAAATTTTTATTTTCTCTAAATTAAAAAGATTTTTTAAAATATTTTCTTGTTAATTCATGCATATTAGTCAATATTGGGGTTCATGAATGAAATTCAAAACTTAATTGGTGATACTTATGAGGTTACCAACATTCATGTTTATAAATGTTTCTACCTAATCTGAATTATTAAGATTTCTTACATTAGTTTTTGTAAACTTGTACTTTTAAGAGTGTTAAGTGACTTTAAGATATGATTTTAACTTTCAAAAGTGTTAAGTAATTTTAAAAATATCAAGTCATGTGGATTATTGTGTCTTCTTAGATTATAAGATATACTTTTTAACTGTCATTAGATTCAAAATTTAAGTTTTCACTTAAAATTCAAGTTTTTCTCTTAAATTTTAATTTATGGCTTAAATTTTCCGCTTATATTTTAAATTCCAGATTAAAATTTCCCACATAAAATATATACTATCGAGAAGTCTTCTAATGAAAGTGCTATATGTTTTTCTCTTATAATGTTTGATATTTTGTAAAGTTATCTATGTTATTTAGAAGTCTTCTCCCTTAGTTTTAGTAAATTTGACTAAATATTTGTGTTATTTTGTTTTGCTATTGTAGTTGCATAGAACTTTAATAATGTCAAGTACTTTTTGGAAAGATAATATTGTAGATATGAACATATTTACCAAATTCTTTTCATTAACATCTCTTCAAATTTACAAAAGAATCCACAACTAAAAGAGTATACATATAAATCACAAAACAAACTATAAAAAAAAAACTATTACACTTGGAATTAGAGATTATTTCTCCACATAGATAAGCTTGGAATCCACTTGACATAGACATCATAAACTTTGATAGTCCTCATGTTCATGTTAAAGGTTTTTGAAAACTTCATGGAAGACTCTGTGAGAAGACATAATTTGGAAAATAGATAAAAGCTTAAAGCAACAAGAGGTTACCAAATAAAGAAAAATCAGACATGGAGACTTAGATAAACGCTCAAAACTGTAATGAAAGTGGAGACATGGGAGAAGACTCTGTGAGAAGACTTCTTATAGTGCATTATATGTTAGAAGACTTCCATCCAAAGTCTGACTCAGATCCGATAAACATGCATATCCAAAAGCATTCAAATGGTTTCAAAACTTAGAAAAGCTTCAAAAATTAGGTAAGACCTTTAAGCAACAAAAAAAGTTTTCAATAGGTAAGAGCTTTAACCAATAAGAGGTTACCAAATGAAGAAAAATCAGACATAAAAACTTACCAAAATGCTCACATCTATTACGAAAGAAGAGACATGAGAGAAGACGCTGGCAGAAGACTTCAGGGAAGTCCTCTAGTGCATTATGTTAAAAAAAACTTCTAAGAAGACTTATTTGAAAGTCTTTGAAAGCCTAACTAAAATCTGAAAAATATGCATATCAAAAGCATTTAAATGGTATCAAAACAGAGAAAAGCTTCAAAAATAAGGTAAGAGATTTAAGCAACAAAAAAAAGTTTTCAAAAAGTAAGAGCTTTAAGCAACAAAACGTTACCAAACGAAGAAAAATGATTATAGATCTACCTTTAAAAGAATGGAAGATGAGAACCATGTCATGAAAAACCTTTAAAAACAAAATAAATCAGTAAGAAAAACATGAAACAAAAATGAGAAATTGATATAAAGTTTGGTGTTTTCAAGTTCGAAAAAATTAAAGCGAGGTTTGAGAGTTTTAGAGTGAGGAACATTACATTTTTGTTTCGTCATTTGAGAAGAAAAAATAATAATATGTAAATTATCGTTATATAGGTAGACAAAATTTTCAATAAGGTTAAATATTTTCGATTCAAAAGACTTTCATAGAAGTCTTCTAGATCCTAAATTTAATATTTGTCCAGAAGACTTCTGCGGAAGTCTTCTACTAGTGCATTATTTGTTGAAAGACTTAAGTCACCTAAATCCTAAACTCAAAATAACTAACTAAGTAGAAACAAACATTTCATAAAACTTAAAATCAACTTAAAAGTGTTTAATATACATAAAACTAAACACATATAGGTTAAGATTTAGTTTTTCAAAAAAAAAATTAAGCTTCATAAATCTAACCCTAAAAATACAAATAATACTAAAACATATGTTTTTTTTTTTTTTTTTTTTTTTTACTAAAACGTATGTTACCAAGCCCTCAACCAAAGAATATCATGACTCACTACATTCATTCATCTATATTGAAAACAATTCAATTTTACAAGATCTTAATTTATATGGTTTTGCAAATGTTTATAATTACATGATTTCAATATCGTCCCCATAAAAATATTTTTTTATAAGAATTTATAAATTATTTTTAAGACCTACTTCTTGAGAAGATTTGTAATAGAATTCTTCTCACGGTAGACATTAAAACCACAAAAGACTTCCCAAGATTATATTCGTAAAAATGCATTCTGGTTTTTTGTTTGGTCATATGGAAATATTGTAACTTCAAAAGGCTTTTGGTTACTTTTGTATTTGATTGAAGCATGGTATATTTTACATTTAAAATTAAGTTTTAAGTCAATTTTGGCAATTTTCCAAATACACAAATTAGTATATGTTAAATGGTAAAATTAGTTGTTTGGAAATTGGTTCCGAACCTAAGAAGTAATTTCTTTGAGATGGGTTTGTGTTTCACCATTTAGCTTTTGTTCTTTGGCTTTCTCTGTATTTCTTTCTCTTTTTTAAAGTTTGTTCTTCAGCCATTAATAAAAACCCTTGATTCAAAAAGAGAACTTCGGTCATGATTAACCCGATCTCTTAACTGGAGTTCTTAACTTCGGCTAAGAGATGGTTCTTAACTTGTAACTAAGAAAACGTAAAAACCGTCTCTTAAATAAGAGATATACAAAAGACGTCTCTTAGCCGAAAAGTTTAAAAAAAATGTCAAATCATGAGTTAAGAGTGAGAGTGAGATAAATCAGATCCTTTTTTTTTTTTTGTAAATGAGTTCAAATCTTTTCTTTGGTGAAGAGAATGTTAGAGCAACCTCAACGGACAAGAAGTTTAAAAGAGGTTCTTAATAATTTTATATTTATATTTTAGTTCACTTTTATTTTACAATTAAATTTCATTGTTTATGATGTAATCTAACCATTAATAAAACGACATAAATGAAAGAGGGTATCACATAAAGTTCTAATAAATACTTATTTGAGATCTGATATCTAATTTTTTTCTCTAATTTTTTATTTTTTCTTAATTTTTTATTGTTGAGATATCCACATATGACTCATATTTAGAGACTATACCTTTTCATATGAAGTATGAAAAAGAGTATTTTACACTATAAAAATGAAAAATTTAATAACGAATTAGGAAAAAAAGAAGAAAAACATAAGATTCCCCAAGTTTTTTCAAAATACTCATCCTAAAACTTTTTTCTTTCTCATTCTCTATGTTTCTCTTCTTTATTGTCTCAGATCAGAAACAAGGAAAGCTTGATAATATGAGCACAACATATGTTCAACTTTGTTTCTCAGAAGATTCAAAAGGAGATAGGCTGTATAATCCAATGGCTAAAAATATTGTGGTGAGAAGAGATGTAGTATTTGAAGAAACAAAGGGATAGGACTGTGAAGAAGATCAAGATCATCATGGTGCGGATGAACTGACTTGGAAAGATGATGATGTTTTTTAGGAAGAAAGTGAGAAAAAGGATAACAACGTTGGTGGTGGTGATGAGATAGCATAACGCCATAACCTGTGGAAACTGTAGAAAGAGCTCAAAATGAGCAGAATGTGGAAGTCATGGAGGGACGAGCACCACGATATCTTGTTGAGGATGAATAAAAGAAAAAGTGAATGTTTTTGAAATGATTCAACTGATCCATCAAGCTTTGAAGAAGCTAAACAGTATCAAAGTGGAGGGAAAGCAATGAAGGAGGAAATAAATTTAATCGTAATGAATGAGATATGGGAGCTTTTTTCCTCCCATCTGAAGCTAAATGCACTAGTGTAAAGTGGATCTACAAGACAAAGTTGAATCAGCATGACGAGACAATCAAGTATAAAAAGAGGTTTGTAGCGAAGGGGTATTCACATGAACATGGAATAGATTACACCGAGGTGTATACTCGTGTTGCTCGCATGGACACCATCATGACCATCCTAGCCACAACAGCTCAGAAAGCTTGGGAGATATACCAGACTGACATGGAATCAGCCTTCCTCCATGGTATTCTTACTGAGGATATCTACATACAACAACCAAAAAGGTATGTAGTAGAAAGACAATAAGACAAACATATATAAACTTCACAAGGCACTATATGGCCTTAAACAAACTCCAAGGGCATGCTTAGTCGCACTGAAGAGTACTTTTTTGGTAAGTTTCATGAAGTACCAGAATGAAGAAACCTTGTTTCTCAAGATCAAAAATCAAGGTAACATCTTGATTGCCAATTTTGTCGATTATCTTATTTATACAGGGATCCTCGTGTATAACACCACCACAAGGCCTGATCTGCAATTCTATGCAAATTTGTTAAGCTGGTTCATGTCAAATCCTACAAAGATACATTTCCAGGCAGTAAAGAAGGTTTTGAGGTATTTGAAAGGCACAACTTATTTCGGTATCTAGTACAACAAAGGAGGAATGGGAGAATTACTTTTCTATAATGATAGTGATTTCGCAGGGTATGTTGATAGTAGAAAGAGAGCTTTGGGGTATGAATTTCTTATGGATAATGTTGTTGTAGCATGGTGTTCAAAGAAGCAAGCAATAGTCACATTGTCCATAACTGAAGCCGAATATATGGCTTCCTCAAATTGTGCTTGTCAAGCTATTTGGTTCAAACGTGTCTTAATGGAGCTAGGATATGAGGTAGATGGAATTATTGTCATTCTCTATGAAAATACATCGACATGTGTTGGATTTCACTTTCTATGAGACCTAGTTAGTGATGGAGAAGTTAGTTTGGAGCATTGTGGTTTAGAGAAACAAGTTGCAGACATCTTTACAAACCACTAAAAGAAGAGTGTTCTAAAGGATGAGGAGTAGGCTTGAGATTTCCTCAGTTAGAGACAAAATAAAACTTATAAAAAAAGTTCAGTAAGGGTTTGTTGGAGCAAATCAGCACGAAAAGATATGAGAAGGTGGAGTTACAAGTTTGAATTAGTCTTTCATGTTTTAGTATGATCAAATAATGACCGAGCTTCTCGGTCTAAGTTGTTTAAATTAGTTGCATCTATTAAGAGTTTTTTTTTTCTTTTTTTTTGTTATAAGGCTATTTAAGAGCCATGTCTTTCATTGAATAAGAACATAGTTTCGTAAAGCAATGAACAATTAGTAATTACAGTTTTGTCTCTTGTCTTCTTCTCTCTAAGTTTTCTTTTCTTTGTTTCAACCGGTATTACATTTTTCTTTTCTTGGTTCAAGTAGTGCGAACATTCTCTATGTTGTCTCATTGTTTATGTGGGTCTGGTGCAATAACTGTTTCATAACCTATAATCTAAAATATCTGCAAAAAGAAATCTTTAATTTTTATGAAAAATATCCTAAATACTAACTAAAATATGATATTTTAACAATCTTCTCTTGACCCACATAACCCAGATTTGATTCCATGTTGCACCTGCTTTATACTATTTTTTTCTTAAAATTATTTTCGTTCTGGGCCAAAAACCAATCTTTGACACCCCTTAAATTTAGGGCTGGGTCCGCCACTGACCATTAGAGAGGTTCATAGAGTTACAGTTACAACAAAGATGAAGTAAACCAGGGGAAAAACTCATTTCCTGAAAGTTTATCAAGTTCCTGTGAATTGATGTAGATATCATTTGAATTTTTTGATTGGTTAAGGTGGTATGCAACGGCGGATAATCTTTTCTTGCTTCTGCTGATGATTCTGCCGGATTTGAAGGTGGGAATGATAAGACATTTAAGATCTAGGTCTGCTTTAGATGCCTTGATTCAGACAACAGCAATAATGAGGGAGATTTCCTCCATTTGAATATTGACCTGAGCAACAAGGTAATTAAAATAAAAGCTCTCATTGGTCTGAGTATCTTATGGTCTGTGATACATCAAGAGTAGTTAAGGTCTACTAAGTCTCTTGATTGTACAGTGTGTACTGCTCTTACTCTTCACTTCGTTACTAGGAGATTCATGTAATAGCGCATTGTTTATTAATCGATTTTTTTGCAGAACTCAGGAACATTGAAGTCCAAGGTTTTGATAATTGTAAAAAAAAACAAAAACAGTAACTCAAACAACTTGGAAATTTAGTTTCTACCACACTGACGTCAAAAAGAGGTTTTACTAGAACAAGCGATTCTTCAATATCCAGAAAAGTAAAGATGATAACTTGAAAAACAAAAGCTAGAATCAACAAAAATCTATGAAGATTCAAGTACAATTTAGCCAGTGATGTTCTGAGACTTGTTGAGGATAACTCCTTCATACTTAACTTGGAACCATTTCATTGCATCATCCTTAGTCACTCTGTGTTGGATACCAACACGAGCCTTGCATCTACGGCGACGAGCAACACGGTATCCTGGACGTTCAAGAACTACATAGAAGTCCATTCCATAGATACCGGTAGATGGATCATACCTAAATACAAAACGTATATAAATGAGAATAATAAAAACAACCAAATCACTCATATTAAGAAATCAAAATCCAGCATTCCACAAAGAAACCACTAAAGTCATTATGAAAGTCTTCTTCAAACCCAAATCAGATATTTTACAAAAACAGAAAAGAAAACGAAAGTCCACATATATTATAAAACCAATTAAGTTTTCATCTCTAATCAAACATTCCACAAAAACCAGTGAAGCCATCATCTTTAATCAATTCCACATCTGAACTCATCATGAAAAAGTGCACGTACATAATTAGAGGTTGGTCATTACATGCAGCAAAAGAATATTTATCCATAAGCTGACCTATAAAAACTCCATAATGTATATGAACAAAGCATCAATGTAATCCATATTAGATAAATGACTTACTTGATACCAAGATCAATGTGCTCTTGGATACCGAATCCAAAACAACCAGTGTCACTAAAGTTCCTCCTAAGAAGCTCATACTCCTTAACTTTCAAACCACTTTCAAGAAGCTGCATTGCCTTGTCACCTCTCACAGTGACATAGCACGCAATCTTTTCGTTACGCCTGATACCAAAAGACCTCACTGTGTACCTCGCTGTTACACAAAAACAATAAATATGATCAACAAAAACTAAAATCAAAATTAAACTATAAAGAAAAAAAGATTCATTAGACGAACACAATCACATACCCTTTGAGAAAACAGGGGTTTGTCCGCTTAGCTGTTCCAAAACCTAATAATGACCAAACACAACGATTCAGACACGCACTGTCCTAAAGTACGGATTCTTACTTAAGTTCCTTTAAAAGAAAAGAAACTGACCTTGGAGGCACGAGTGAGACGATCACCACTCTCACCAACGGAGATGTTGAGAACAAGTTTCTGGACCTTAATGTCCCTCATTGGGTTTGACAGCTTCTTCTCCGACGCCTACAAAAAAAAAGCACAAAATTTTGATTCATGAATCCATCGAACATAACACATCACCATTTAAATCGAACTACAAGGGAGGGAAATACCATTTGAAGGAGATCGACAATCGAGCTGAGAGATAGGAAGCAAAGAGAGTTGCGGAAGCGAAGCTGCGTCGAGTGGGAAGAGAAATGAGTTATAGGGGACGGAACTAGGGTTTCTTTAAACTATAATGGGCCACAGTTGCAAAGCCCATGGGCTATACCATCAACTTAGATTCCAATTCTTATATGGCCTTTGAGAACATCTCCAATAATAACTATATGAAGTTTTACTGTATAAACCCTTATATCTGGGTTTCACATTTTTCTGGCCCTTGTAATTATATGTCTTTTAAATAGTCTTGATAATTTTTTTCTTTATCATTTTAGTCCATACAATTGTATATCTTTTATATATGTTCTTATAAATTTAACTTTTACATATACTTTAAATAAATATATATTGTCACTTATAACTTCAAAATGCACTAATTAATCATGTAGAGGAGCATTATTGAAATATAATAATGAATAACTATATATTTTTAGAAAAGTGATTTCGTTTGTAAGTTTTTATTTATATATGGTTTGCTATTAGAATGTAATATTTTTATTTATAAATTTTGTTTGTAATATTTTTATTGTATGTTTTTAGTTGTTATAAAAAATTTATGTTTTTATCTGATTTTTTTCAAAAGTAAAGACTATAATGTAAAAATCTAAAACTTTTAAAGTTTGTTTTAAGGTTTATCATTGGAGAGGAACACCCTCAAAAGGATACTTTTGGAGATGCTCTTAGTCATTAGTAATGGGTATGATTGGCTATTGATGTAGTTGCTCTCCACAGCCACAATTATACCCACAGCTCTAAATCTACGTCAATCTTGATTTATATTTTCTTAAAGCTCACAGCAACTTTTTTTACAGCAAAAAAAAAGAGAAAATCACAGCTCTTACCAATCACATCCAATAACTCCTTACACACAAAAAAAAAACTAATTTTGAAATATCTTTTACCATTCACCAATTCTGTTTATAGCTTTGTCTCGGTTCTTTGTTTGTTAAGTGATCTCCATAATATAATTTGAGAAGTTAGTTTCCAATGTGTCGTGCTCACGTTAACTTTCACGGTGGTTGATTACAATGATACCCTTAATAAATTTAATGATACCCTTAATAAATTTAAAATATTTCATTTAAAATACTATTATTTATTTACTATTATTTACTTTTTTTTATTTAGTTTCCTCTTTAGAATTTTCCAAAAAACATATACATATGATAAAAAAAAAGGAAACATTTTTTATAAAGTAAAAAAATGAATTGAAAAACGAAAATATATGTATATATAATATTATTTCATAAAAAAAGGAAAATTCACAAAATAGTAATATTACATTTAAAAACTATTTTTATTTCATTAAAAAAAAATTATATATCTATCTATTTTATTAGATATTTACATAAAATAATTAAGTAACATAAATTGATATATGTTTAATTCACTAAAAATAGTTTATAATTAGTATTATTGAAATCTTTTATTTATTTTTCATATATTTAGTTGACTGTAATATCTTTCAATTACAGCAAATAATTTTTTGATAAATTATATTTTACTTAAATAATATTATTTTCAAATATAATCACAATTTTGTTTACTGCTTATTTTATGAGATAATAAAAAACTAAAAATAAACATTGTTTGATCAAATAGTTACAAAATAGTTTAATGAGGTAGGTATATTATATTTTATCATTATTAGAGTTATTTTTTTCTTAATATTAAATTTGCTTTTACATTTTATGTTTTTATGTTTGTGGAACATAATATAACCATAATCAAAATATCACATCAAATATGAATTCTCAATTTTAAGATTATTTAAAATAAATTTCAGTTTCCATTCAATAAATAAAAGGCATAAAGTTATTTAGTATTTATAAAATATATAAATTATTGTAAATATTGATATATGTTCATGAGCTTTCAAAAATGTATCAGCTACTTATGCATGTAATTTCTTATTGATCATCGCTTTATTTTTTAATATATTTTTAAAAACATCAATATATAATTTGATTAATGTTATGAAAATACATTCACATTTAAACGATGAATAAAATTGATTTGACTTGACTTAACTTTAATAAAAAAAAAATTTATTTCATTTTGAATTTAAAAAAAATATATGTAACTCAATATATTCACAACATGGGTGACTCGACTAATTCAACTTTTATCTAAAATCATAGATTTAACTACGATAAGAATATACAATTTTCTAAGAATAGTAATTTATTTTATAAATATATAGGACAACTAAAAACATATTAAAATGAAAATAAAATATTAACCAACTGCAAAATTTATTTATTTTGTAAAATTTATATATATGCATGAGACTTCAGAATATTATCGTTATATTAATTTATGTCATTTAGAATAAGACACTTTAGTTTATTTTTTATTTAATTCTAAGCACAATATATCTTAAGTTTTACATAATCTTCATAAAATATATCTATATATTTAAGACAACAACCACCTAAATGAAAAGAAATTAATCAAAATTTTAGAATAATTAAAATAAAAAATATTACAGTTGAATTCAAAGATGCAATCCAATTACTCAAATGATAACTAAATCGACCGTAAAAACAACAAAACCGATTAGAAATAACATATATAAAATCATATGTACTTTAGAAATATAAATGATGCATAAAAATTATAAATTAATTTAAAATTAAAATAAATAGCAATCAATTATTATAGCATATTTACTTTAGAAATATTTATATCCGTGCATGAGCACGGAAAAAATACCTAGTTTTTTACTTTATTTATGGGTCTTTATTTATGGGTTTTTTTTACTTTATTTATGGGTCTTTATGTATGATCCCGAAGACGGAAAGGCCTACAAGGATGTCAGAGTTGAGGCCAATTAGCTTGTGTAATGTAGGGTACAAGATTATTTCGAAAGTCTTATGCCAGCGCTTGAAATTATGTCTCCCACAGTTAATATCGGAGACACAATCTGCATTTGTGCCGGGAAGGTTGATTTCAGATAATATTCTCATTGCTCAGGAAATGTTTCATGGATTGCGGACTAATAAGGCTTGCCAAAGTAAATATATGGCAATTAAGACGGATATGAGCAAAGCGTATGATCGGGTGGAATAGAGTTTTATTCAAGCGCTACTTCTCAGGATGGGTTTTGATCCGCATTGGGTTAAATTAATTATGGAATGTATATCATCGGTTCAATACCATGTTTTGTTGAATGGGCAGCCGCGTGGACATATAGTGCCTCAAAGAGGTTTACGCCAGGGGGATCCCTTATCCCCTTATCTATTTATCATGTGTACTGAGGCTTTGATTGCAAATATTAAGAAGGCTGAAAGAGGTAATCAATTCACAGGAATGAAGGTTGCAAGAGCTTTCCCTTCGATTTCGCATATGTTGTTTGCAGACGATAGTCTTTTTTTCTGTAAGGCACAGAAGGAAGAATGTCATACTATCCTTAGGATCTTGAAAGAATATGAGGTGGTTTCGGGCCAACAGATTAATTTTCAGAAATCCTCGATTCAATTTGGACATAAAATTGAGGAGACCACGAGACAGGAATTGAGAGACATCCTAGGGATACATAATTTAGGAGGGATGGGATCATATTTGGGTCTGCCGGAAAGTCTTGGGGGGTCCAAGATACAGGTTTTTGGATTTGTCCAGGACCGGTTGAATAATAGAGTGAATGGATGGACGTTTAAATTTTTCTCCAAAGGTGGAAAGGAAGTAATCATAAAATCAGTAGTCACGGCTTTGCCTAATCATGTGATGTCTGTTTATCGATTACCGAAGGCCACAGTAAAGAAATTGACGAGTGCGGTATCAAAATTTTGGTGGAGCCCAGGGGGAACTACAAGGGGTATGCACTGGAAGTCATGGGACAAAATGTGTACAAATAAGGACGAAGGAGGTCTGGGCTTTAAGGACATAACAGATTTCAATACGGCAATGCTTGGAAAGCAATTGTGGAGGCTCATAGAGAAGCCTTTTACTCTTTTTGCTAGAGTTTTTAAAGGACGGTACTATAGGAATGCCTCACCCCTAGAACCGATCCGTTCATACTCTCCGTCGTATGGGTGGAGGAGTATTGTATCTGCTAGATCTCTGGTTAGCAAAGGACTAATCAAAAGGGTGGGAACGGGATCCTCTATCTCTGTATGGAGTGATCCATGGCTCCCAACCACTCGCCCGAGACCAGCAAACAAAAATCAACATGACACTTTTCAGGACCTCACAGTGGACTCTTTGATAGATCCAATTTCACGAACTTGGAAGTCGCAAGTAATTCGGGATTTGGTGGATCCCGAGGATGCTCAAATTATTGAAAGTATTCCTTTGAGTAAAACTCAGATGGTGGATAGGAATGGATGGCACTTCACAAATAATGGGAAATATTCGGTAAAATCAGGATATCAGTTAGAACGGGTCTATCCGGACAAGGCAAAACCACCAGCATTTTATGGCTCTACAGTGGATGCTCTAAAAGCGTTCTGCTGGGAGGTTAAATGTCCTCCGAAGATTAAACACTTTTTATGGCAAATGGTATCCGGATGTATAGCTGTCAAAAAAAACTTGCAAGCAAGAGGAATGAAGGGAGATATTTGTTGCATTAGATGTGGAGCTGAGGAGGAATCAATAAACCATGTGTTTTTTGAGTGCCCTCCTGCGCGTCAGGTTTGGGCCTTGTCAAAGATACCGTCTAATCCAGTCTATTTCCCCACAAGCTCTCTATTTACGAATATGGATCATCTTTTCTGGAGGGTTCTCCCTAAAATGGAAGATCATCATTTTGCATGGATATTATGGTATATTTGGAAAGGAAGGAATAATAAGGTTTTCAGTAGTTTGGATATTGACCCAAGAGATACACTTAAGCTTGCAGAAACTGAATCAATACTTTGGGCTGAGGCTCAGGAGTTGAAAACTAAACAGGCTCCGCAGCAGACGGAGGTTTTGAATTGTCAGCCGAGGGTCGGTCGTTGGTGCTTCATCGATGGTTCCTGGAAAGATAAAGAACCTTATTCAGGTCAGGGATGGTATAGCATACTTGAGGGTTTTCAGGGATTGATGGGTGCAAGGAATACTAGGGCAGGTCTTTCACCCCTTCATGCTGATATGGGCAATGGAATGTATGAGAAATTTACATCAGTTTCAGGTTACTTTTGCTACGGATTGTTCTCAATTGGTGAAAATGGTTTCGGAACCAGAGGAATGGCCGGCGTTTGAGAGTTACCTGCAGGACATAAAGCTACTGAAGACACGTTTTACTAGCTCAGAGATCATTCATGTACCCCGGACGGAAAATCAAAAGGCGGATAGTCTAGCACGATGTGCCAGAAAACAATCGTCTTTCGTCGTTCATATGGATGCAGAGCTTCCGGATTGGTTCGCAGAGTCTATATGAGTCTGTTTGTTGTTGACAAAAAAAAAAAAAAAAAAGATCCATAGACTATTAACAATTATGACATAACTTTATAGCTAAACGCGACATAAACATTTACATTTATGTCATTTGAGAAATTGTTTAAAATATTTTTAATTGGTTACTACTTTTCAAATATACACTCAATCAAAAATACTATAATATTTTGGTTTAATTTTTGGTGACAGTTGTTTATGGTCTAGTATTTATTGGGTGGAGTTGGGCTTATAAACTTCTATAAATATTTTATAAATTATTCTTAAACATTTATAAATGACTTATGAGAACTAGTTTAATATTTTGGTTTAATTTTTTTGTAATCAGTGGTTTAATTGTTTTTTGCTATAACAAGATAGAAATGATCATAATATAGATAGATAGATATATATATATATATATATATATATATATATATATATATATATATCTCTATTTTCATATCATTTAAATTAAACAATAATACCATAAATAGATAAATATGTTAATTTCAAAATTTTCATTGAAAATTTTTAAGCCCTTAATATTTTAATATTGAAATTTTCATTGAAAAATCTCACATTAAAAATTTTGTGATTAATATGGTTTAAATTTTTTATTACATCAAATATAAAAATGTTAATAATATCATATGAGTAGGAAGTCTCAAAAATAAATAACTATATTAAAATATACTATATATATATATATATGTCAATATTAATGAAATTTAATTATAAACCAAATAAAATAAATAAAAAGATTGTTTTGATTTATTTACCAAAACAATTATTGTAAATAAATTAGAGGTGAGGCGTGGAGGCCTCAGGACACGGCACAGACCACACCGGAACCACCGGGAAGCTGCCTTGAAGATAGACTGGAAGAGCAAAGACCCATCTGAACGCGCGAGCTGCCACCACCACACGCGTCGCCGTGAACATCGCGTTGCCACCACAAGCTCACCGGAGACAGAGAGACCGTCACCCGGAGAGCCCACACACGCCTACCGGAGACCACCCGTAGAAGAAGAGAGACCGAGCTTCAGATCAGCGCCATCTGAAGCCTCACCGGAACCAAACCACGGAGCCAACCACCACGCCACTGGACAGAAGAGCTCACCAAGCATGGCCCATCATCTCTGCAACCACCACACAAACACCACTCTGACCCACGCACGAGAAAGCTATAAAACCCAATCCGAACAGAGACACAATCTGGCCACGAACAGAGACTTTGGAGGAGCCATACACCGTCCTCAAGTGCTAGCACCCCCCAGATCTGACCATGAACCAGAAAAGCCTACGGATCTGAACCGAATTGGACCTTCACCGCACAAGAGAAGCCGCAGAGATAACAGAGGAGGAGCACGAAGAATAGGACCCAACAACAGAGAAAACCGAAAAACGAAACCCGGCGGCCACCAGAGAGACATAACTGCGACCGCCGGAAGCGGCAGAAAACGGTGGTGAAAACCCTAGGTTTGAAGTGAGAAGGGAGAGCGTTTTATTATTTAGAGAGAGAAAGGAAAGTACATTCTCTTGCATGGTCTAAGATGGTTTTTCTTCTTCGGTAAGCTCTGTGACGAGAGTAAGCTTGTCTAGTGATAACGCACCAATCAGCCCAAAGTGACTTTTAATCTTTTTCTTCCTCCGTTGGTCCTGTCCAAAGTAACACTTGCTTCTTGATTCATCCTATCAAGAACAAAACCATACGCTTCACACAACGATTTCTCAATACTTCAACGTTCATGTTGATTATTATTTCGAGAACGGTACATTTATTAACCATGAATCTCACCCTTCTGTCAACCTCGTAAATGCCAGGCTAAGAGCATCTCCAAAAAGATTATCTATTAAAAAGTTTGCAAAATTCTATATTTGAAATTTCAAAGTGTTATTCTCCAAAAGCAAAACTTCAAATTTAACTTTAAAATTATTTGTAATTTACACTAAGGTCTTTATATTAATCATAATTAATATAAATCCATAAAACTTTTATAAATAACTATCACATATATAAAACTATTATAGTAATATTAATTTAAAAAATATTATACTTAAGTATAAAATTATAAATATAAATACATAATTAAATATTAAACTACAAACAAAATATCACATTATTACATAAAATTATTTTCTTAATGCTTCATTTTCGGTTACAAAAATTTGTTTGGACAATATTTTAGAAGTTCCGGAGAAAATTTATTAGACTACTAGTGTTGTTGTAATATTTAAATTTGTGTAATAATTATGTCTGCATGTATCTTTATTTTTTTTATAAACAATTAAGTTTCTTTTGTAATATTCTTGTTGTCTAATACTACTTTTAAAATATTATAAATCCTATTTTAGTTCTTTTAATTTTATGTGTAAATTTTAAATTTATAAAAATAAATTTGAAATATTTAAAAATATACAAAATTTTAAGAATTAGAAGATGATAAATGAGATGTATAATTAATTATAAAGACCAAGATGCAAATAAAAAGATGAAACTTCAAATTTAGAGTTTTAAGAAGTGAAACTTCATATCTTGAAGTTTTGAAATTCTTTTTTGGAGAACAAAAAACTCTATATTTTGAAGTTATTGAGTTTTTTTTGGAGATGCTCTAAACTTGATTCATCTCTAACCATAATCTCTAAATTCTCCGACAAATTTTTCGGTCTACTAAGATTGCCAGTATCTGACTCACATAGGCAATTCTCAAGCTTCATCCTATGTGAGCAACAGAGGTTACCTTCTTGTGGTATCACAGAGAAGACCCAATCACCACAATCACACTCCAATGAGTACCCTAGCATTCAAATCTATCTAAACACCATGTTACTTCATGAACCAGATGCTAAGATCCCAATTCTCGCTGAGCTTTTACATTTGAAGCTTTTCTATCTCGACGGCAGAATCTACTCAACCTTTTCAAATGAATTCTTTGTTGCATTCTTCAGTCTCAAGACATTACATGAGAACCACAATTTTCATTCTTCAGTGTCATGATCTTTTATTCCCTTTCACAATACTGATCACAAGAGCTTTCAAGATAATTACAGATCAATCAGTATAATGTGACCAGCCCCATAGGTCAAGTTATTATTTTGCGATTAAGCTTATAGAACGGAAGACCATCTTATCTATATAAACGATTTAGACCACCAAAAAACTAATTTTGTTTTACTGTTTTTTTTTACTTGTCTTTTTATTACATTGTTATATTTTTGAAATTTGTGTATATATGGAACAAACAAAAAATCTAGATATGTGATGATAACTGCAGCGAATCCATTACATAGATCTCAAAGATAGTACACACAAATATCAAAAAAACTCGAATTAAAGGAAGTCAAATAGGAAAAACACATTTTATCACATTATGCAACACTCTCATTGGTATTTTTGTTGTTTCCTTGCCATTTCCAAACAATATCTTTCAACGAAGGCTTAAGCTCACCATCGCAAAACTGTTTATACTCCATTGTATCACCTTTACTTTTCTTAAACTCAACCATATGAAAACTCTTTGTCACTTCAAATATCTCAACATCAATTGCGAGTTGTCCTTTTCTTCCTTCTCTTCTATCCTCCATCTTCACTCCTACATTACTCTTCTTCAAATCAAACCTCTCACTATTCATAGCAATCTCTTCGAATTTCGACACTATCTCCTTCGCTTCCTTCTTTGTCGTAAACATCGATTCTGATCTCTCTTCTTTCTCAAACAATCCCGAGAGATCAAATCCTTGAGATAAAGAGGAGATTAGGTCAAATGCATTGTAACACATCGGCTGTACCGCAAATGCTGCATGCACGTCACTGATTAGCGATTCGATCTGATAACTATCAGGCGAATTAGGAGTTTCTATCTTCTTGAAACCCTTTTGAAACCAAGAATTCTCCATGATTTTGTTAATCTTGATTCTTGAATTAGGGTTAGGATCAAGAATTCGAGATAATAGCTTCTTGACCTCAGGTGGAAACCAGTTTGGACATTTGAATTCCCCATTCTTGATCTTCCGATACATTTCGACAAGATTCTGTTGATGAAACGGAAGAAAACCAGCCAACAACACATACAACACAACTCCACAAGACCAAACATCAGCTTTGTCTCCATCATAACCTTTCTTGCAGATCACTTCAGGCGCCACGTAAGCAGGTGTTCCACATGTCGTGTGAAGCAAGCCATCTTGTTTCCTCGACTCTCTCAATGCGCTGAGCCCAAAATCAGATATCTTCAAATCGCCATTTTCGTCTAGAAGCAGATTCTCTGGCTTGAGATCACGGTGGTAAACTCCACGACTATGGCAATAATCGATTGCTCCAATCAGTTGCTGGAAATATTTTCTAGCAATGTCTTCTTTAAGCTTTCCTTTAGAGACTTTGTTGAAAAGCTCACCGCCTTTAACGTACTCCATCACAAAATAGATCTTTGTTTTGCTCGCCATGACTTCATGGAGGAACACGACGTTTGGGTGACGAACGAGACGCATCACCGAGATTTCTCGTTTGATTTGATCGATCAATCCAACTTTTGTGACTTTCTCCTTATCGATTACCTTGATCGCTACGCTTTCACCCGTTTTTAGGTTGCGTGCGTGATACACTTTCGCGAATGTTCCCTTCCCTAGAAGACGGCCTAATTCGTACCTTTTCATCAGCACAATGCCTTTTTTATCCATTGGTTCGAGTTTGTTTTTTTAAAGAACAATCTAACTTGATGAAAAATAGAGGAAAAGCTGTTGAATAACTTTGTTTGGGTATGCTGCTTCTTCCATTAGAAGAGAGAGAGCTCAGATTCTGGAAATGTTCATGAGAGGAGAAAACCACACTAAATTTTAATTGTTTTTTTCTTGAGTCTCAAAATCTGCATATATAAAAATAGTATTTCTAAAAAAGACTCAAGGGCAAAAATCTAGATTTGTGTGGCTCTGAATATTGCTTGAAGTGGGCGCCCCTTAATACATGTATCTATATGTGATTTTTATAGGCTCTTAATTATAGTGAAGGAGAAGTTGATAAAAATAGTATTTCTAAAAAAATTTTTAAGATTCCAAAATTTAATTTTGGAGCTATGTTCTAAATTCATGAGACTGATAAATATTAAATATTCCAAAATAAAACTTTTTGCCATCTCCAATATATAATTTAATTATTTACTATTAATTTATATTTCAAATTTGACGTGTAAATACTAAATTATTTCTTCTTTTTATTAAGAAATAAAATAATAAAACTGTAGTAAAATTATATTAAAAATATGACATGATATTTATTTTATAATGAAACGTTTATTATAATAACATTTAATTAGCAACTGAAGGAATATATTTCAGTGGCTGCCCATAAATCTTGAGATGGTGAAAGAGTTGACGCATGACATGTCTTGATTTGAAATAAATGGCGGAGGAATCATGAATTTAAAAAAATATATATGATGTATTAAAATTTTCTTTGGACTATTTTTAAATAACTTTAATTTCGACTGTTTTTTTCCAGTGTTGTTCATCTTTCGAGAAGTTGTTGGCGTAGTGATCAATTTTGTTTAAAATGATTCTAGTTAATTTATATATGTGTTCAAAATGTTTGTGTCAATATATGATGCATATAAAACATTTTTAGAACCGTATTTTCATAGTTTCGACATAAATTTTAGTACTACATAATGTGTCTATATAACGTATCTATTTATGCATGTATCTTACAATACTATAAATTCTTGAGCTATAAAAAAAAGTTCTTGAGCTACATATTGAGGCTATATCTACGTCAGCCTGGAAATTCAGACCAATTAGAGAGTGATGAATTGCCACGTCATAAGAGCTTTGTTCCAAAATGATAAATACCGAAACTTTCATGTGGGCTTATGATATTTCCTAATTGCCCAGTCAAGCCCACTTCAAGAAATGGCGCACACACTTTGTCTTCTTCGTTTTCTATCTTTCTTTTATGGTTTTGTTTCACCTCCCTACATATCTTCTCCTATATAAATCGTTTCTTCCAATTAGAGGAGGCGACCAATCTATTATTTGTGTTGTGTGTGTGCAAAGTACTTTGGGTTTTGATTTCTTAGAATTAAAAAGTATGAAAACTGATTCATTGTTCGGAATAAAGTATTGGCCTTAACTGAGACATGGTTTGCCTTCCTTCTTTATACAAGAAATTCACGGCACACTGAAATTCTCTAAACATTTCACTGTTTTTAGCAGCATGCATTTAAGTACTTAACTCTGTATTTATCAATGATCCTACATAATTGTCTCCATTGGGATCAGTGGCCTTATGCTACTGTCGATATACTACAGATTCCAACAACATCATATCTTCACAGTCAAAAAGGGGGAAGATGAACATGGCGACTTGAACTCTGTCTGATGAGCTGACTCTGGTGAAAAATCGTTGAAGAACATGGTGATGGGAGAATTTTCTGTGGCTACCATTATAGATTCATTAGTTACTATTCATGTTATGCTGCAAAATGATTAGTTTCATAAGTTTCGCCTTCTACATTGATATATATGTAGAAAAAGAAGAGAAAGAAGAAAAGCTTACAAGAATTGAGGATGTTAAGGGTCGTTAAAAGAAAAAAAAGCACTGCAAGAAATGAACGACAAGAGCAGCATTTCGAAGTATTGGACGTAACTCGTGTTTTTTAAATCTCGGGAGTATTCCTTATGTACTGCTATTATATTACATTGAGAAAATAAGAAATGTATTTCTTAATTTGCTTCACCAGTGCCAACAATCACACAATTATAATTTGTTCTTTCTTCCTTCAGATTCTAATGATTGGTTGTTATTTGAGTTGTTGTGATTTTTAGTAGCAATTTTTAAAGGAAGATGGAATCTAACAAGACAGTGGCTGAGGTTAATGATGAAATTGAGGGATGATGGTAGTAAATAGGTTTTTAGTTGACATTTTAAATTATGTTTCATTTGGACAGAGTGTTGAAGTTGATGTGGTGGCTAATGGTCAGATTCATCTGATGTTGATCACAAGCTCAGGCGGTGATCTTGATCAGAAGGATGGAAGACAGCTTAGACATATGGCTCTAGCCTACAAGGTCCCGATTATAACAAGTGTAGCTAGAGCATTTGCCACGGCTGAGGGATCAAGAGCTTGAAGCCAAGTGCTATTAAAATGACTGCTCTTCATCACTTCTTTGAGGTGAAGACAGTAACAATTGAAAACGCTGCGTTTTCCAAAAGGGCGATTCTGAGGCGATTCTTTTGGCGATCGAGATCTAGTTTCGCGTGATGGATGAGGCTAATCCGCCGGGGGATTTACGCCCTCTGGGGATAGTTTCGGGGCGTCTGGATGAGGATACGAGTGCTGTGGTGGTCGAGAAGCAAAAGGAAAGTTTGGGATCGAAGAATGTGAAGAGTTGGGTAGTTGTGGCGGAAGATAAGAAAAGTTTGAAGAAGTATGAAGTTGAGGTATCGACTCAAGATGGGAAGCATAAGGTGATGATTCCTGATGAGGCGCTTGTTGATTCAACGCCACTCTGGGATGATTTTGTGGTTGGTAGGTTTTTGGATCTCGCACCTCACATGGCGAAAGTTCATATGGTGGTCAATAAAATATGGAAGTATGGTGATTTGGATTCGAAAGTGGATGTCTATGAGGAAGATGCGACAACGATGAGGTTTAGGATTTCAAATCTCAAAGCTCGGGAGAAGATTCTTAAGAGAGGTATGTGGATTATTGCGGGGGTTCCTATGGTGGTTACAAAATGGATTCCAAAGACGGAGGAAGAGAAACAGGAGGAGACTTCGATTCCAATGTGGATTCACCTAAAAAAGGTTCCGCTCCATATGTACTCTTGGCAGGGCATCAGCTTCATGACAAGCACTGTGGGGTTTCCGGATAGGTTGCATCCAGAGACCATTGCGTGTTCTAATCTGGAGGTTGCTAAAGTTTTTGTGAATGTGGATGTATCAAAGACATTGCCGAAGGAAGTTGATTTCACTAAAAATGGAAAGGAGTTCACAGTGGAGTTTCATTACCCATGGTTTCCATCGAAATGCAATCATTGTGGGAAATGGGGCCATACAGATAAGATTTGTGTTAAGAATGGTAAAGAAGTGAGAAGGGAAAATGAGGAAGCTGATGCTCAGGGAGGTAGTGGTGAAAAGACTAAAGAAGATGGAAAAGAAAGTAATGAGGATATCCAAAGAGGAGGAGAGGAAGAGAGGGAAAAAGAAGATGTGGAAAAGAATGAGGAAGTAGGAAAAAAAGATATTGGAGGTTCTGCTTGGTCTTTAGTTTCACCAACGAAAGTTGGGAGGACTCAATCACCAAAGCAAGCCCCTGATATTCAGGTTTCGACTTCTAAGTTCTCAGTTCTGAGTATGGATGAGGCTGAAGAGATGGAAGAAGGTGAAATTCAAATAGAGGAGGTAGGGGAGAAGGATGAGACTGAAGAGGATATCTTGGAGGTGGATGACGTTATACAAGTTTCAGAGGCGGATCATCTTGAGGATACTATTCTTGCTCAACAGAGTAGGAGTAAGGAAAAGGTGATGCCACAAAAAGGGGTGAGGAATGTTCAGAAGACTAAAGCTTCGGATGTAAATCTGAAGGGAAAGAGGTCTTCTCGTCGAAAATACTGATATGGCGAGCTTTTTTTGGAATGTGAGAGGTTTCAACAAGCCGTTAAAGCAATCTGTAGTCAAGGAGTGGATTAGTAATAAAGAGGTGAAATTTGGGTGCATATTGGAAACAAGGGTGAAGGAAAGTAAAGCAGAAAGAATAATAAAGGAGGTTTTTAAAGGTTGGTCGAGTATGATGAATTATGAGTGTAGTAGTGGAGGTCGTATTTGGGTTTTATGGAGGGATGAGGTTCGTATGACCCCTGTGTATAAGTCAGACCAACTGATAACGTGCTCAGTGGGGGTAGAGAATAAAGAAGAGTTTTTGTGTACTTTCGTCTATGCTAGTAATCAGGTGGAAGGAAGGAAAGAGTTGTGGGATGATCTTTGCAACCATCATGATTCGGCTATGTTTAAAAATAAGGAGTGGATGATAATAGGAGATTTTAATGAGATCTTGGATGGGGAGGAGAATTCAAGATTTTCAAGTTTAGAAAGACTACCTAGGGGAATGAGAGACTTTCAGCGTATGGTGTTGCATTGTCATCTGTCTGATCTGGGTTACCAAGGACCTCGCTTTACTTGGAGTAATAAGCAAGATGAGGGGATTATCTGTAAGAAACTTGATCGAGTGCTTATGAATGATGCTGCTCTGCTAAAATTTTCTACAGCTTACTCTGTTTTTGAACCGGGAGGATGCTCGGATCATATGCGATGTATGATTCAGTTGTGGCCGCCTCAAGAACAGATTAGACGTCCTTTCAAGTATGTAAATGCAGTTGGAAGGTTACCAGGTTTTCAGCCCATGATTGAGGAGTATTGGCAGACTACAGAGGTTTTATTTCACTCCACCTCGGCTATGTATAGGTTCTCCAAGAAATTGAAGAATCTGAAACCGCATATTAGAGAGCTGGGTCGTAAAGGGCTAGGAAATTTAACTAAGCGTGCTAAAGAGGCTCATGAGCAATTATGTGATAAGCAGCGAAGCACTTTAGCTAATCCTTGTGAAGGTGCAGCTCAAGAGGAGGCGGTAGCGTATGAGAAATGGTTGCATATTGCAAGTTTGGAAGAGGATTTTCTTAAACAGAGGGCAAAGCTGCACTGGTTGGAGGTTGGAGATCAGAACAATAAGACCTTCCACAATGCTATTAGAAGTCGGTATGCTCAGAACCTGATTCGTGAGATAAGGTGTTTGAATGGTAGTATTATTACCAAACATGAGGATATCAAACAAGAAGCGGAGCGGTTCTTCTCTGAGTTTATGAATATGAAGCCATCAGAGTATGTTGGTGCTACGGAGGACGAGCTTCGTGATCTTTTAGAGTTTCGATGTTCCATGGAGGATTGTGATATGTTAGAGGCTGAGGTAACGAGTGATGAGGTTCAAAAGGTATTATTTGCTATGCCAAGCAACAAGTCCCCTGGGCCTGATGGATTCCCCTGCGAATTTTTTAAAACTACTTGGGCAGTTCTTGGTAAGGATTTCGTGGTGGCGGTTCAGTCTGTTTTCAAGTATGGATTCCTCCCAAAAGGTGTGAATTCCACGATCCTTGCTTTGATCCCAAAGAAGATTGACTCAATGGAGATGAAAGATTTTCGACCAATTTCGTGTTGTAATGTCTTATACAAGGTTGTTTCGAAGATTTTGGCTAACAGATTGAAGCGGGTGTTACCAAGAATTGTTAGTGAGAATCAGTCCGCCTTTGTCACAGGGAGATTGCTTATGGAGAATGTGCTCTTGGCTTCTGAATTGGTGAGAGATTATCATAAGCCTTCAGTTTCTTCAAGGTGTGTGATGAAAATCGACATTTCAAAAGCGTTTGACTCGGTTCAGTGGGATTTTGTTCTTAAGGGGTTGGAGGTTTTGGGTTTCCCGAGTAAATATGTGCACTGGATCCGCTTGTGTATCACGAGCCCTTCTTTCTCAGTTCAGGTAAACGGAGACTTAGCTGGCTACTTCCAAAGTGCAAGGGGATTGAGACAGGGTTGCTCACTATCTCCCTATCTCTTTGTGCTTTGTATGAATATCTTGTCAAAGAAGATTGATAAAGCGGCTACTGAGAGGAAGTTCAAGTTTCATCCTAGGTGTCATTCTCTCTCGTTAACTCACTTATGTTTTGCTGATGATCTGATGGTGTTTGTGGAGGGTTCTAAAGATTCGATTGAAGGTGCATTGGCAGTGTTTGATGAGTTTGCTGCTTGGTCAGGATTGAAAATCAGTTTGGAGAAATCAACTATCTACATGGCGGGGGTTCCGGTGGAGGAGAAGAGTCGTATATTATCAGATTTCCCTTTTGCTGTAGGGGATTTGCCAGTAAGATACTTAGGGTTGCCCCTAATGTCTCAGGCAATGAGAAGTCAGGATTATCAGCCGCTTGTGGAGAAGATAAGAGGGAGAATTAATACTTGGACCACAAGGTTTCTCTCTTATGCAGGAAGACTTATGCTGATTAAATCTGTTCTAATGAGTATAGTGAACTTCTGGTCTGCTGCTTTCCGTCTTCCAGGCCAGTGCATTAAAGAAATCGAACAGCTTTGTTCCGCTTTTCTGTGGTCGGGGCCTAGTCTTAAGACGACCGGGGCGAAAGTGGCTTGGAGGGATGTTTGTAAGGAGAGGGAGGAAGGCGGTTTGGGTATACGAGCTTTAAAGGATGTAAATAAAGTTAGTAGTTTGAAGCTTATCTGGAGGTTGTTGACTGGAGATTCTTTGTGGAGTAAGTGGATTAAAACTAACATCTTGAAGGATAAGAGTTTCTGGGAAGTAAAAATAAATTCTCAGTGTGGGTCTTGGATGTGGAGAAAATTATTGAAACTAAGGGAGGTAGCTAAAAGTTTCTATAGGAAGGAAATAGGAAATGGGCGCCACACGTCTTTCTGGTTTGAGAAATGGTCGGAGAAAGGAGTTCTGTTTGATCTTCTTGGAGCTAGAGGGTACATTGATATGGGTATTAGAAGAGAAGCCACAGTTGAGGAGGCAATGTTCTGCTTTCGGCGAAGAAGGAGACATAGAGTGGTGATATTAAATGAGATCGAGGAAGAGTTGAGGGAAATAAAGGACAGAGTGAGTATTGATATGGAGGATATTAGTCAGTGGAGAAGAGAGTCAGGTTATAAGAATGTTTTCTCGACTTGCGAGACTTGGAAGCAGATTAGAGAGGAGAAGGAGAAATGTACTTGGACGCAGGGTGTTTGGTTCTCACAGGCGACCCCCAAGTTTGCTTTCATGACTTGGTTGGCTTGTTTAAACAGACTCTCTACGATGGATAGGATAGCAAAATGGAGTCAGGGTGTGGACACTATATGTGTGCTCTGCAAGAGTGCAGATGAAGATAGAGATCATTTGTTTTTTACGTGTTCTTATTCTTCTCAAGTTTGGGAAAATTTGGCTAGAGGAATCATGGGGGATTCTTACACAAACTTATGGTCATCTATAATTCCCTTGTTAACGGTGAGAGGTATGGAAAGGAGGAAGCGTTTCTGTCTTAGGTATGCATTTCAAGTGGTAGTGTATGCATTGTGGAGAGAAAGAAACAGAGTTAAGCATGGTGAGAAGTTGATGCCTTGGACAGTTTTAAGGAAAATTCTTGACAAGGGAATGAGGAACAAGCTGAGTATTTTACAAGCTAATAGAGTTAAAGGGATGGAGAGGGGATTGCAAACATGGTTTGGAGCTAGAGATTGAAGTTTTTTTTTAGAAAAGTTTGAAGTATAGGAATCACAAAGTATGTATAGCCTAAAGGTTGCACTAGTTGTATAAAGGTCTTTTTTGATGAATAAAATTTAACATTCATTCAAAAAAAAAAAAAAAAAAAAGAATGAATTTTTTTTGCTCATCTGAGTTGAGGTTTGATTTCTATGTTTAATCGTTTATGAGTGGAACATTTACGAATTCAGTTAAATGGTAACGGATTTTGTTTTCTTATAAGCATTTCAATGAATAATCTTCAAAGGTCTATTTTTGAAATGCAATAACAACTAGACGCCATTCAACTCTGCCTTCTTCAATCTTCAATTATGTGTCTCTCTTCTATCCTCTCTTCTGTTTTTCTCTATGATTTGGGAATTTTTTCTCTCAGCTTTCAATTTAGGGTTATGAAATTGGATCTAGGTTCATGGGCTTATGATTTTTTCAGGTCTAGGTTTTTAATTTGTGATTTAATAGATGTAGTCTGGTCATATATTGGTCCAAAACTAGTTTCATTAACCAAAACAGTCTAGATTTATAGGCTTAAATCGAGTAATTTAATTTTCTGGAGTCAGAGATTTTGAACTTTTAATTCATGGAGAGATAGGTGTTAAGCTAAAGTTTCATGGAAAAATAGCTTTCAAACTTTTAATTCATGGAGACATCTGGAATGAGACCATAGTTTAGGAGACATATGGTGTTATACGATACTTCTCGTGGGAAAATAGCTCGCCGTCCCATCTTGTTGTTCTGAACTTAATTTTGATGATATTTGGTGCTTATGGTCCTTTTGTTTGATTAACCTTAGAGTATTCCATGCCCATGAAAATGTCCAAATTAATTCTCAAGGGGAGATGCAATCTAAATATGAACTATTTTTCTAGGTATTCAAATAGGTTATAAGCAATGGAACTAATAATTTAGCACTAGAGAAGAATTGTTCCATGGTCTGGACCAACAGCGCAATTCCTCTTCGAGTGGAAACTATTGGACCACGACAATATATGATGCATACATATGCATACTTATGGTCATACTAATCTTTTTTAGTGAAATGTGCAATTTATATGGATCATTTTTTTTTCTACTTACTCAAATGAAATTTAAAGTAAAATTTTATTTTATATGACCACCCAGATTTACTGTGGTAGAATTGTTTAGAATCCAGACCGCTTGACTTTCAAAATTCGTCAAACGTAATTCCACTCCCATATGGGTGATACGTACATATATCTATAATATTATTTTCTATAATATGTTTAGAAGAAGAAATCGATAGAATAAATCAAATGTAAGCTTATATGGTTTAAAAGTCGTAGAGCGTGTTCCAAGGTTGATAGAGCCTAAAATACTACAATACTTTTGGAATCGAAAGAGAGCTTAATAATGATTTATACTAGAGTTAAAATAAGGCTAACAAATATTTAGAGATTATCAATTACCACGATCTCCAGAGACATATAATTTCTTCTGTTTCATTTCTTGAATTGTTTGGATGGTTTAAATGATTTTTCACCTTTAGTTTTTGTCTTTTCTGTTTGAAGTTCACTTTCTTGATCGTGTTTATTGATGAAGGGTATGACTCTACATGGATCAGTTAAAGCATCATTTTCGAGTTGATTATTTCGATATTGACCATGTAGGATGAATTTTTCTCCATAATCTATTTATAACTTGGAGCAAGAAAATTTCCTACTAATGGTTAGAAATAGACATAGAATATGAAAATGACACCTTTTTAAATTAATAAATGATATTTTTTCGTGTTGATTTATTGCGTCTCTTCTAGAACTAGCCTAACTTCTTTTAGGCAGTCCTTATTTCCGCGTGAAAGTAGTAGCAGATGCATAGCCGGTTCAAAGTATATATAGGCCCATGGACAAATTTTGTTTTACATGTACCTATGGGAGTGTCTTACCTTTTTTGGCATTTATCTCTATTTATTTTGGAAAAAAAATTGGACTCCTCTTTAACATTTTTTTTTTAAATGGAGCCCATGCACCTTTGCCCCATGCTCTAAGCCAGCCGGCCCCGAGGAGATGTAGACCATTTTAGAGGCGAAATAGGCTTTGGATCGGAGATGATATAAAAGACATTTAGGTTGATCTATTATTAAGGGTGAGATGTAATATTCTCTATTAAGTATAGGTACATTCAAACTTTTTTTGTAACTTATCCACATTCAAACTTTCATCTTAAGCTTGTGTATATTTACCCATGGTAATATCAGAGACATTGGGTGGGAAAAGCCATCTTTTCTTTTTATGTCACAAATTTCCGCTATCACATTTGTGGAGGGATATCCATATGTATTCAACTTCAACGAAGTAAATATTTTATTGCTTGTCGTCATATGCAATTAACCTTGAAAAGGTTTTATCTAACTCCATTTTAACAAAAAATTGTTTTCCCCATTTGCATGTAGTTTTGCGACTTAAAATTGGTTTTCCAAGACCTGAAGCAATGTGAATATTACTAAGCAGTGATAACATCTATCTGGAATATTTTGAAGTTGATGTTCAAATCTCTTGGCTTAGGAGACTTGTAAACAAAAAAATTGTTTTCCCCATTTGCATGTAGTTTGCGAGTTAAAATTGGTTTTCCAAGACCTGAAGCAATGTGACTAATCTAAGCAGTGATAACATCTATCTGGAATATTTTGAAGTTGATATTCAAATCTCTTAGCTTAGGAGACTTGTAACAGGAAACCAAAGTGCCACAAACACTCATGTCATATACCTCTATCAATAATAAATACTTCACATACAAATAAAAAATATCACAGAAGGGCATAGTTCAGAAAACCGAAGTTAATACTTAATAGTTACAACAACATTTCACCATAAAATACGTATATGTAATAGGTATGAATGGTAGAATACAATTATACAGACACATGCATCGTTGTATTATCTGGATCCAAATACACTATCAAAACCAACCAAGAAACAAATTTTAATATGAAGAATTTAAAAAGAAAAGAAAACAACTTTTACATACGACGATGTTTACTGTAAGCAGAGGGAAAGAGACAGAGAAAGAGCGTGTGAACCTGGACCTCTTGACACTTGTGACAACTCGAAGAGAGAGAGAGAGGAGAAGGAGGAGGAGAGAGAATGGTTCTTCCGGTTAAGTAGCTTCAGAGGATAAGATCTCAAGCTCTGCCCACCAAAGAGGAGAGAGTCTCGGTGTAGCTTGTTCTGGGGAAATGTTGATTACTTCTTTCAGTTGCTCAATCACGTCTTTCATTGTTGGTCGTTGACTCTGGTCAGTTCTCAGACAGTGCCGTGCCACGTCACATATAACTTCTAGGTCCTCTTCTTTAAACGTTGTTAATGTAGGATCTATCATATCTTTCAACTTATCACTCTCCAGATACTTTGATGCCTATTAAAGAAACCATAAAAGTGTTACATTAGTGATGTCAATTTCAAAAGAAAATAGATCCTTTTTTTTGTTATATTTGAGTTGAAGTACCCATTTTGTAATTGATCCTTCCTCATCTGAATCTGGGGGTTTTCCAGAGATTATCTCAAGCATTAATACTCCAAAGTTATAGACATTAGTCTCTGGTTCAGCTGGTAACGGCAATAAAGATTTGTCTAAATCACCACTTGTCGGTTTTCTCGATTTAAGTCCAGTTTGTGAGCCGAAAGGAACCTCTCCGACCTGAAAACAGAATAAATCATTTAGTGGTTTATTACGCAAGCAATCAAGAGCCATCGAAACAGTTTCTTGTTAACCAAGGAAGCAAGAACCTTTGCTGCGTAATCATCGGTTAAGTAGATTGCTGATGAAGCAAGTTTAGAGAGTGACATTGGCGGATTAAGCTCGTGCATATGTTGCAGACAATAAGCAGTTCCCATAATTATCCTCATCCTCGCGCTCCAATCAAGATGCTCCATCTCCTTATCTGAACAAGACAAGATGAGCATGGTTTGATGATAATAATAATAACTAATAAGCAACCAATATCACAAGATGAAGGTCTTTTTAGATGTTTACCATGCAAATGTTCGAAAAGAGTTCCATTTGGGGCATATTCGAAAACCATCATTCTATTAAATGGTTCATCTTCTTCACAGTAACCAATTAGATTTATAAAGTTCTTATGGTTGACTCTGGACATTGTATCAATCTGCAAAGTTGAGCTCTCCCAATATCAATCAAGATTCTTCAAAAAAGGCGAAAATGAATGATTCTTAGAGTGTTACCTTTCTGCGGTAAGTCATTTCCATGGCTCTTGACCAGTCTCTCCTTTCCAAAATCGCGGTTGACGCAACCCCAATCTCAACACCACTTGATAAAGTTCCTTTATAGACAGTGTAACCATCATATGTTTCAATGATGTTACTGAAATCTTCACAAGCTGTTTCTAATTCAGACCGGTTTAGCTTTGGTACACCTGGAAAACATTTCTCACATTATGTCAAACCTAAAACAGAACCAAAATGAAAAAAAGTTTAAAACCATTTTCTTACCAGTTACAAAAGCTTTCTGCAACTGTCCACTTAAACCAGTCTTCCATGGACCTATAGTCTTTACTGCTCTTTTCCGGAAGAAGAATATAACAGCTATTACTATCAACACCGCTACAAAAGCAGCAACCCCGATAAGAACATATAACCAAACATCCTTAGACCCTTTTGTTTCTTCTTCTTCAAATTGCCTCGGGGGATCAGAGCTTATGTTGTTGTTGTTGTTGTTCTCATCTGTTGGAGGAAGAGAAGGAGGGATCAATGGAGGTATTCTCTTCTTTGCAGTAGCCAACGCAGGAAAAGACCCGCTGCTTCGAGGAAACACGTTGGTTATGATCTGAGGAGAAGGACTAGGAGCATCAGGCGCAGGCATAGCTGCTAAGTTACTTGTTCCCTCTAGTAACTCACGCCTTCTGAAGATACTAGATCCATTCTCTATGGAACCTGCCAATAAGAGAAAAATAAAATTAAAGATTGAGTTACATTTAGCATGAGTTCATTAAAAAAGATACATTTAGCGTATGTGTTTCAAAAGCAGAAGTTTGGGTTGTTTTTCTTTTGCTTACTTGGGATGTAAGTCACGACTTTATTCTTTCCATGAGGCTCACTTAGCAGCCTGAACAGACATAGACATAGAAAATCAGCAAGGAAAAAATAATACAAAAATCAAACAAAAATGATTTGAGTTATTGAATTTATATTTTGAAAAAGGAAAATGCTTTCATGTACTGTCTTGTAGTTGCTTTAATCCGCAATACAAATGCTTTTGCTTTGTTTAGTCTTAACAGTCTTCTCCTTGAAACACTGTCAAATGGATATAGTTTTTATTAAAACATTGTGTAAGAGTCCTCCAACTGAACATCTATAATGCAGAAAGTTCATTTTACCAGTATCCAAGTTTTCTATTTACACAGTCGAAGACAGCATTGGAAGCAGAAGACAGCTCTCGATGCTTGTTCAAGTTGACTTTATATAGCGATTGAAGTCTAAGGAACTTTATCTTCATATAACCAGCAAACTTGTTACCAGAAAGCAACCTGAACCCACCAAAAAAAACAAAAACAAAACGTTAGTCTCTTGTCCATTGATTTGGTTTTATTCAAAAAAAAAAAAGCATCACAAGCCTTTTAACTTACAAGTTCTCTGGTGACAACATCTTGTTTAGCTCAGGTGGAACTGCTCCGTTTAACTTATTATCTCGTAAATCCAACAACTTCAATCTCGGGAACGTGACAAATTCATTTGGAATATCACCAAAGAGATTGTTCTTGTTCAGTATGCTACACAAAAGAATTGGTTTTCAGTTCTTGTTATTTTCTTCAAGAATCAGAGCAAGAAGATAGGTTTCAAACAGCCCTTACAGAGATGTTAGTTCACTCAATTGGCTTAGCTCAGGTGCTAAAGTTCCTCCCAAAGAACATCCACTAAGATTCCTACAGAAGCAAAACAAAAATATTCATCATAAACTGCGGCAAGAATTTCAAAGACGTAATATTAAAAAAAAAAACAGGAACTTACAGCATCTGGATTTTATTGTCGACACACGTTACACCAAACCAAGAACACAGATGATCATCAGAAATATTCCAATTCGCAAGAGTTCCATGAGGATCAGAATCAACTCTTTCCCGGAATTTCAACAACAGAAATCCTATAAAATTCAAGAACACTTCAATCAAAAACATTCCAAAGAAGACAAGATTGAGAAAAGGCTGTTGATATGTTTTACCTTCGGAGTTGAGGGATAATGAGGAACGAGATTGAAGGGTAATGACCAAGAACATAAGGCAAGAGTATTGAAATCCAGTAGGATTCCATCGACAACCCATTTCAGGTAGTGCTATACAAAATCTCCAGATTTTTTTTCTAATAAACAAATACAGAAATAAAATAAAAAAATTGCAAACTTTACAGAATCCTCAGCAAGAAGAGAAGGACGAGGTTGATGATTGAATAATAATAAGGGTCTCTCATTGTTTGCAAAATTTATTGCACAACACCCTAATCATCAAAAAATGAATTTTCAAGAGTCAACAACTCGTGAAATTCTCTTCTTCTTGTTAATCTTTTAATACCTAAAAGCCGACATGAAACAAACACAAAAGAAATATCAAAAATTTGAACAAAAAGTATTGAAACAATTAAAAAAGGAATACGAATAACCCCTTGAAGAAGCAACGTGAAGAAAATATGAACCCACAAAAAATTCCAAAAAGAAAGAAAAAAAAATCATTCTCCCTCATAAATGAAGAACTTTTGGATACAATGTATAAAAAAATCAAACATGCAATCAGAAGAAAACAAATTTACCTTACAGAAAAAACTTCTTCTTAACAAAAAAATCGGGAATCGTTTACCAAAAAAAAGGGAATCAACAACTAAAATATATCCCAGGAAGCGAAAATGACTTTATAAAGAGAATTTTAATGAATATTGAGTTATATTTTCTGATTTCTTGTTGAACTTGCCCTTGTTTTTGCAGGATGTTGATGATGATGATCTCAGAGTTTTTTCTCTTCGACCATCTTTGGTCTCTCCAGGGCCAAAGGGTGGTGGGTTCTCTCTCCTTCCTCTCCTTTTTCTTTGTTTACTTCTCTCTTTCTGCGAATCCTTTTTTTCTATTTTTTAATTCTTTCTAACAATTTTCCCCCACAAAACTCTCTCTATTTTTTTTTATCCTCTCGAAACTCCCAATTCAATGAGTAAGTCTCTATTAACTTGCTTTAAGTTTTCCATAATTATAGAAATGTGTATACACATACATGCAAATACTCTAAAGAATTCCACATTTTTACTATAAATTTATAATTTTCATTAAATAAAATAAACAAGATATCATTCATTTTGCGGTAATTCCTTCCAGTGTCCCCGAACATATATATGCATGGCGGGAAAGATTAGCAGAAATATAGTCCCACTATTTCAGTATTTTTTATGTTTTAAAATGCGCCCGTTTTGCCGAGAACTTGTCCAATTAAACATTGATCATAGATTCATAAGATTGTTTAACCAAAAAAAGATTTATAAGATTATTATGGTGAACAAATTGTGTCGGTCTGTCTACGCTATAAAACATATTTTCCCTGCAACGGTTGAAGAAAAGAAATCGGCTCTTAATTTGTGAAATTGAGTTGGCCCAATTGAAAAGCTTTGTAAATATTAGAGTTTTATGTTTTAGAAAAAAAAAACTAAAATTAGAGTTTATGTTCCAAATTAGAATTTGTCATGAAGCTGCTATATGTAGATAAAATTCACAAAATAACTTGTAATATGGTAAACTAATGAAAATGAAATGTCGCCATAAAAAGTTAGTAAAATCGAAACAAAAAAAGTTGAAGACAGATATATCGCATTTATTAAACTAAAACTAAATACTGACAAAGTGCGCTCTGTGTTGAACTTGTGAGCTATGGACGCATACTTCTAGACCATCAACATGTACAAATACCAAAAAGCCCCAATTAATCATGTATTGTTTTTATTAGTTGTTAATGTGGTGATCAACGGTTATAAGTCTAGTGACGTGGCATATATAGTGAGCGCAGTAACATGACTGATGTACTCTATATAGTACTTGACATCCACTACTTTCTTTTAAAATTGTTCTTGACTAAAAATCTAAAAAATAATTGTTCGAGTCAACCTTAATTTTTTTTTGGAAGTCAACACTAATTATTTTTTCTCGACTGTATTATTGCAAAATTTTATAATGGGGCTATTAGTTGGAATCACCAAGTGATTTTGATACATCTACATGATTGGCTTCTTTTTATAACTATAGAAGTTCTGGGCATTAAACACATAATCTCTCACATGCCGGAAATTAATCTTTGAAATTAAAAAGTTTCATACTAAAAGTAGTTTAAATTCAGTGTACAAGAGAATGAATCGAACCTCCTCTTGCATTACCATTAACCACCGATACTTTGGTATTAGTGTTTTTTTTTTCTCATTCTTGACGAATATTGTTGGGCTTAATTTTATTTTATGTATTCTTCGCTGAACCAAAAGATAGGTCCAAATCATTCATAATTCCTTTTCAGTAAGCCCATCCGTTTACCATAGGCAATACGCATGCTCTATGCTAGTCAAACATCTGAAAAAAAAATTTCTTTTGAGAAATTCTATAGTATGATCCGGTCGGCTTCCGGAGGAACGCACTACCTTCTACAGAGTGGACTGGCTACTACACTGCCTGATCTGAGTTTACAATATCTTTCGACTAATGTCAAGAGTGAACCGATCATTTGTTATGATCCACTATGTAAACCACTTGGACCGAAACTCAAGTCCAGACCGGTTAAGTGATGATAATTTAGTTTCTATCGAGAATCGAACCTAAAACTGATGTAGGTACACACACTGAACCCCAAAAAATTGTCACTATGCTACCACCACTTGTTTATCTAAAATGATTTGAATATTGAATAATTGATGAGCATTACAAGAAGTTAATGATTCTGGGTGGTCGGAAAATTCATATGTAGGTCTCATTGATTTTTGTTTCCAAAATACCAGTTAAAACTTAAAACTAGGCTCATTTAATATATATGTATATATATATATATATATATATATATAGAAAAAGACCAAAATAGCACTAAATCAAGTTTTTGTCCCCAAACTAGCACTCAATGCCAAAAGTCACAAAAATAGCACTCAAGGGGTGGGGTTTAGGGTTTAGGGTTTAGAATTTAGGGTTTAGGGTTTAGAGTTTAGGTTTTAGGGTTTAGAGTTGAGAAGTGAGGTTTTGGAGATAAGATTTCAAATTTTGAAAAATAAAAAAATTTAAATTTTTCAAAAGATAAAATGCTATTTTGGTCATTTTAGTTTTTGAGTGATATTTTTGTGATATAAACTTAGAAATGTACTATTTTGGGGATTTGCCCATATATATATGCGGGTTTATTGGTGGCATAACAAAAAAAAATATTAGATTTTTAGAAAGAGAGGAGGAGAGCGATAGGAATAGAAAAGAAGAGAGAGTGTAGAATTTTAGTAAGATAGTGAATTATATTTTTTTGGGTATCATTGAACCCATATATATATATATTTCAGCTTGGGTGATGTAGTATTTAAGAAAATAGTTGTCAAACTAAAACCTGATTTCTTGTTCATAAGTTTGATATGGTTTCGGTTTTCGATCAGGTTTAGGATTCAGTCACATATATCGTTTCTACTTTTTAATGGGAATCTCTCTTACCGCAATGGTGGAATCTGCTATGACTCGTCGCCCACGGCGACATAGATATGATCTTTATGTTATGATTGAGGAAGCAATGAATAAACAGAGGAGCAAAATGAATCCTCGAAAAGATGTTGTGTTATGGAAACACAATCTGAACACTTTCAAACCAATGTTTGACAGAAAGAGCACTTAGCTGCTGATTCGTGACTCAAAACCGGAAGTTAGCTGGTACTCTACTGTCTGGTTCCCTTCCTCCACCCCGAAATACAGTTTCATGGTCTGGATTACGATGCATAATCCGTTATCCACTGGAGACAAAATGCTCCTCTGGAATTCTGGAATAAACCATGGCTGTGTTTTATGTCAACATCAATTGGAAACCAGAGAACACTTGTTCTTTGAATGTAGCTACACCCTAGAGATATGGCAGAACCTGACTCGCAACATCCTGCCTTCCAGATTTTCCTCTCGGTGGCAAGATATCAATGAGTTACTGTCAGATAATACCCAACCGATGCTACAGCTCTATCTCCTGAGATATAGCTTTCAAGTGATCCTCTACACAGTTTGGAGAGAACGAAACAATCGTAGGCATGGATATTCCCCAACACTGGCCTCCGTAATGATCAAGACTATTGATAGACAGATTCGAAACCAGTGTCTCTTGTTGGGTTCAAGGAGGGCTCGGCGTTACAGAACTATTCTTCAGGCTTGGTTTGCCACACAATAGAAGCTTTGGAAAACTCTGTGCTCTGTTTATTTTTAAAAATCTCAAATTTCAAGTAGCTTAGTCTGTAAAACATAACTTTTTCTGAATACATTTTACATATTATTCAAAAAAAAAATGTTTTAAAATTATATATTAAGTTTGGTTTAAAATTATCAGATATCTAATAACTGTTTTTTTTGACAACCGGATATATAAACTCAAGTCAAACGAGAGAGAGAGAAAGTCTAGTGAGAGAACAAAGCTTATCGATTTCCGACGTTAGTTTCCGACCGACGACGGTGGGCTCCTTAAGACACGTCGTCGGTCGGGATTCACTCTTAGCCCGGTCTAGTTTAGTGTAGTGTTTTGTTTCTGGTCGTTTCCGGCACCGTTAGCTCCTCGGAGCTGCATGTCCGGCTTTTGTTTCAGTATCGTACCTTCCGTTTGGTGGATGACTGCTTTGACTCTGGGGCTGAGCCGTTCCTTCTTCGGTGGTGGTCGCCGGCTATCGTATCATCAGGAGTACTTGAGTTGTCTAAAGGTTTTCGTTGTCGTGATGTGTGGTCGGAGGTTGGATGAGATCTCGAATCTAATCGATTGATTCTCTTCAAAGCTTAGGTGTTTATGCGTGACAGAGACTGAATCCTTATGCTTCCAATACAGTCGTTGGAAGTGGTTTCGGTGTTCATGGTTAAGTTCCCGGTTGATTCCGGTGGTCAAGTAATTATTGGTGAAGTTGAAGATAGCTCGTGTTCTGATGTGATTTCGGTAGAAGGTGACTACTGGTTCCAGAGGCGAGTCCAAATCGATGACTCTTTCCGGCGACATGTTCGGGTCGGTGGAGAATTGGGGAAGATGCTCTTGTGCTTGACGCGTGTCCCTCGTTATCTCCTTTTCCTTAATACACGTGATGTTAGCGTGTCTTCTGTAAAGGGGTTGCGTATGGGTTTTTAATGGGTTTGTGTCTGTTTATTTTTGTAAGCCCGTGTGAGCTTTTGTCTGGTGTGTTTTATGGATCTGTTAGCAGGCTCCCTGTACTATGACCATGTTTAATATAATATCAGTTGGCAAAAAAAAAAAAACTCAAGTCAGTTTTATGGCCCATTCATGTCAAATCATAATTAAGATCATGAATTTGAATCTTTTGTATTTGTAAAACATTTTGGACTAAAATTATAAAAGCAGATTGATTATACCTAAAAATTCAATAACAAAAGACTTTTGGTGTTTTGTATCATTAGTTAAGTATATCTAGGATGTTAGAAGACATATATAAAATACTATAATTAGACATTTGTCCAGATGAATATATTCATGGATTTTTTATCAAATAATATTCATGGTTACCATGAATTGGATCTTGTTTAGACATTTGTAAGATAATATAATCAATATTAGATTTAAAATTTTATTATAATATTTTAAAATAAAATGAAATTTTCGTTTTAAAAAAATTCATTCCAAATGTTTGAATCAATACACATACACATCCTTAGATACTGGTGGTGATAATAATAAATGTTGATATGTGGCACTATATTTCCGACCTAACCCAAACTGGTCCGACACGGAGTTTGGATTGATCCGACATTATTACCTCTTGTACAGATTATTTTTCTTCTTTAACACACACATACCACAATCGTAATAACAACATTAAATAAATATCACTAAATTTTACTGTACCGGAAAAGAAGATTCCGGTTTATGGTTTGTGTTGACGAGAGGGATGAACAACAGTGAGCTCCTGTACATAATCCGGAAAAATCACACAGAAAATCAAAATAAAATACATAGAAAAATAAAGATATCTTCAGAATATCATTCATACCTCTGAGTAGCGTACATTGTCATGGTGTTTATACGATGTTTTTACAATCGTCTCCCATTTAATAGACTTTTGATCCATCATCTTCCTCAAACCGGTGTCTTGACCGGATAGAAGGACGGGTAATTGACCAGGGACGACGGTGCTGACTGTCGAACTTCTCGGAAGTGTACGGCAAAGCCAGGACTCTGAAGGAGTTTTAGGCAACGGAGGTTGAGAAACAGAGATATTCCCTGACCTGTTTTTGTTTCTGTTCCTCATTCTCTTTACCCCCTCCGAAAGAAACTTCGTATCTTGTCTCTTGATCTGAGTACTCGATGTTCTTTGCAACCTCGAAGTTGTGGAAAGCTTTTCTGAAAATCTTGGTATTGGAGAGGTTTCTTGAGACTTGCTCATAGCCTTGTTTGATCTCACGATTATTGTTGATGATGCTGGTTTGGTTTTATAAACAGAATATTGTGTTATAGGGTTTATGATTTTGCTAGAACTTACCGCAACATTCTGACAAGTTTTGATCCGAAAAAGAACCGGATTAAGAACATCCAGTGAGTTCTTGGAACATAACTGTGGCAAGAACCCAAACATAGCCTTCTTGGGGTCACTTGAGTGGACTGCTTCTTCAACATGATCATGACCATCATTGTTTAAATCTTGATTTATGGCCATGGAGACTCTCTGTAGAGCAATGATCCGTTTCTTTTTCTTTTTCTTCATCATCTTCTCTTCTTGGTCTCTAAAAGATCCTTTCTTCTGTTTCAAGGCAATCGCTTTAGCAGCTGGTAAAAATCTCGCCATGATGAGGTCACGATATTTAAGATTGACGTCATCTTTTGATACACTGCTTGGTCTGCCTCCATTGTTCTCGAACTCATCACTTACTCCGTTTGTACTACAGTTAACAGAAAAGCTTGCGGTTGAAGAAACCATATCCAATGCTTTGATTAGGTCTGATTCTTGGAGTAGTGTATGATGATCCTTTGGCTTTCCAGGTGTTTGTTCCCACACAAATGGAACTAAAGATGGTTCCACTACATGATCGAAGCTCTTGTCATCTTGTAATAACCGAACCACAGTTCCATGCTCAGTTTCTTGACATGAATCTTTGACTTTTCTCCTCCTGATCGTCGTTGTAATCTTCTTGGTGTTCTCTGAGTCGCTTGGATTCTCTAGTTTCGTTGGAATTCGTCTCACGGATAGAGACGGAGCATCAAGATTCGGTTTCTTCTCCTCCATTGTTTCTTCAGACAAAAAAATCTTTACAGACCTCTGAAGCATCAAGAATGTGTAATATAAAAGAAAAAGAAGCAAGAGAGTTATTGATATATTCTAAAAAAAAAAGAGTTTTGATGTCAGAATGTTGATATATAAGTGAAGGCTGTAGTTCCGGGGATGAGGGGACTCAAGACTCAAGAGTAGTCAAATTCATAAAAATCATAAGTGACTACTTGATGGTGACACTTTGTGGAGAGGTAACAAAATATCGGTATAATTATATGTAACAAGAAATAGTAGCAAAGGATGATGCTACATTTAATCATAATTTTGGATGAGGAAATAATAAAAAGGTAAAAAAAAGTTTAGCTACATATACTTTAATGAATGTTTTGACACAAAAAAATAAATAAATGAATTATATGTATATCCTTTTAATTTCTTTACAAGAAAATCTAGCAAAACAAAAATGGCGTACATTTTCCCAATTTCATTAAATTTATTACCTGGATTGATAGTGATATTTTGTATCGTCAAACTCTATCAAACTAGCTTAAGATCCTCACAGTTGCGCGGGATATTATTATCTATTTATATTCATTTACGTATTATGTATATAATTAAATTAGAATAAATACATAAATCAAAACAATACATCTTGTAAATAAATCAAAACAATTATTTTATTTATTTTATATGGTATATAACTAAATTTCAATGACATGAACATATATATACAATATATTATATTTGGAACATTTGCTAAAACTAGAGTTATATATGTCAATCAATCGAACATTACTTTCCTTAAAATACTCACAGGAAAAAAAATCTGAACAAAATCAAAATACGCCGGTAGAGAGCTTTATTTTTAGAACAAAAAATTAGTGCTTTAGAAAGTTACAACAATGAAAGCTATAGCAAAAAAATCTACAGATTAAATTCTACAGAAAAAAATATAAAGCTATAGTCCTTACCAATCATCCCCAATATTCATTAAGTTAAATTATTAAATATAAATAAAATAATATTTTAGTGTTAACTAATGTAAGAAAAGAGAAAATAGCATCATTTGCTTTCAACTATAAACTAAAACTACCAATAATATTAGTCTTTTATAATCTATTTACAAATCACCAAATTTAATAAAATGATGTCATTTTGGTGTCTCATTTGAGATGAAACAGATCAGGAACAAAGAGAGTATGCCAGATGGTAATAAAAAACTCTAACACATCTACTTTAATCGGTTGAAGAGGCATGTATTAACTTTGTCGGACTCAAAACTACAGTACCATAATGTAATGTTTGGGCGACGACTGAAAATGCTAATAAATGGTACTTCACCTTCTATTCTCACCGTTTATGTACATACAACATAACAGCTATTGGACTATACTATACTGAGAACAATGTTGATTGTAAATAACCAAACAACATTGTTTGATTTAGAGAATTTAGAAATATATATGAGATAATTTCTATTATTTTAAAAATAATGTAAATACGGTATGACAAACCATCTTATATAGGTCATCTATATATGCTTCAATGTACGTGGATATCTGACTGTAATTTCAAATTTGTTATATATATATTGACATTACTTATTTTGCTACAGTTTTTAATAGGCTAAAAGCCTGACATTTAAGGTAAGAAAAAGAAAAATTATACTCTTTCTGTTTTTAAAAAATCCATATTTTAGGATTTTCACACTTATTAAAAAAATACATCAAATTTTAGTTACAAATACATTATTTTCCGCAATCAACTATTTTCCACAAGTTTTCACCAATAAAATTTTAATAAATACAATTATGTTTTTTGAAGCTTACAATTTATATTTAATTTATGCATTGTAAATATGAAAAATATATCTTTTTGAAATAATTTTTTTCTTCTAAAACATAGATCTTTTAGAAACGGAGGAAGCAATCATGAATTTTGGCAAATAAATAATTTATATTTTTGTAAAGATAATCATCCATAGTTTATGCCTTTCTCAAACAGTTTCCAATAATGTGGACCATATATGCATCGAAAAAGGTGAAGAAATTGATTAAAAAATATTAATTTTCTCCATTATTAGAATTTAATAACTACCAAACTCTTTGAAAGTGTGTAAATGTTCATTGAATTCACCAGCGCTGTTTTTGTTTCTTGTGAAGAAAAGGACGAACATTTTAATACTAGTAGCTTTATTTATCGGAAAATGAAATTGGTATTATGATTTCAAAACTAAAATTAGTAGCTTTTTCCCAACTACACATTTAATTGAAAAAACAAGACATTTAAAAAACAATTAAATGTTTAATCAGAGGTTAGAGAGAGAGATACGAAAATAAATAAGGAGAAGGGAGTGTTTTGGTTAAATAGTGAATTTGAGGGTTTTTTATGTATATGGGAAAACAAATTACCCTTACTTCAAGTTGGAGTCTTCAACTAAGAAATTAAAAATGCAAATTAGTGTTGGAGTCATGGCACGGTGGATGTAGGGATTGCGTTCGGTGGAAGCGGCATTTTAGGGTTTTCCAAATAGTCTCTTAAGTCTATCGGAGAAAGGCGAGGTGGAGGTGGTAGATCTGTTCTTGCCTGAGGTCTGGTTTGAAGTCTGGTTGACCGGTCTGCGGCAGAAAGGCGAGAATTGCGGTTGGTTAACTTTATTTCGATGTCTTAGGATTTGACTGGTTCAAATGTCGGCGGTTGTGGTTGCGGGTACGAAAGTTTGCGGATACGGATAGTTACGGTTTCCAGCGATTTTAAGAGCTTTGCACGACTGGTTCTGCGGTTAGAAATTAGTACGTTTGGGGGATACTTATGACTGGTTAACCACTAAATGCAGCAGCATTTAAATAATAAATTAACAATATTTAAATTTTATATAAGAGAAATACTCTAGGATAGCACTAAAAATGTTTATGTCACAAATATAGATTATAAGGATCAAAATGACCAAAATGTTTCATTAAAGAGGTAAATATATACTTATACCTCTCGGGTTAACTAATCCAAATCTTAGAGTTTAGATTTAAGGGGTGGAGATTTGGGATTCAAATTTAAAATTTTATAAAATAAAAAATAAATATTAAAAATTTGAAAATAAATTTTTTTAAATAGTTTCAAAAAGTATTTTTGAATTACAAAAAAAAAATTTGAAAAAAATAAAAACAAATTTTCGAAAAAAAATTTATAAAAAAGTTCGAATTTGAAAACATATAATCTAAAATTATAATTTTTTTTTATTTTATTTATTTATTTATATATATAGGGTTAGGATCTTTTTACCTATTAAATGAAACATTTTGGTCATTTTCCTTCTTGTGGTCTATTTTATGATCAAAATTTGAAAATGGTCTATTTAGGAGAATTCCCTTTATATAATTATAACAATATCAAAATAATAATATTATAATAAATATATAAATTATATTTAGAAAGTTATAGTTTTAAATTTTTTAAAATTATAGAAAATATTTTTATTTTAAAATTTTATAATATTAGTTAAAATATAATAGATATATTTTAGTATTCTTATAATTCCAATTTAAATATTTTATTAACTATTTTTATTTTTGTATTTATATTGTTTAAAAAAAGAAAAAAAAATTATCCTCCCGCAACCGCCAACGCTAGCTAGAACCAATTTTTGAATTTATGAGATTTAGAGCGGTTTATGTGATTGTTGCAAAACACCAACAACCACTACTAATCACAAAAGCTGCGTTTACGAGTTGTAGCAGAGAAACCAGTCATACCCTTAGTGACTCGCGGCCGTCATTTCTCGTAACATAACCGAAAGTCTTAACCTAATGTGATGGTTTTTTTTATTATTTAAGCATAAATTATATTTTTTAAGCCATTTGAATGATTTTGAAGTTGCAGATTTTTCAGATCTGAAACAGACTTTAAAAAACTTATATTAGATGACTCTCAGAAGACTCCTCGGAAGACTTCTAGGCAAGTCTTCTAATGCATTTTATGGTAGAAGACTTTCCTCGAAGTCTTCAGGTAGTCTCCCAAAGTCTTCTTCCTAAAGTGGTACAAATTTTGGATATGTATTTTATATGTTTTTTATATATTAAATCTAAAAAATTATAGATTCAATCTAATGTGACTGTTTTGTTTATTATTAAGCATAAATTTTTTTTTGAAGTTTTCTCTGTTTTGAAGCCATTTGAATGTTTTTGGATATGCAAATTTTTCATATTTGAGTCAGACTTTGGAAAAATTCTTAGAAGACTCTAGGAAGACTTCTTGCGAAGTCTTCCGAAGTTTTATGCCCAAAGTGGTATAAATTTTGGATATGTATTTTGTGTGTTTTATATATTAGATTCTAAAAAGTTATAGAAACAACTGAATGTGATTGTTTTGTTAATTATTTAAGTATAAAATGTTTTTTGAAGCTTTCTTTGTTTTAAGGCCATTTGAACGCTTTTAAATATGTAGATTTTTTTCCAGATCTGAATCAGACTTTGGAAGACTTTTTAGAAGACTCTTAGAAGAATCTCGGAAGACTCTTAAAAGACTTCTTGCTAATGAATTTATTGCTAGAAGACTTCCCACCAAGTCTTCAGGAAGTCTTCCAAAGTCTTCTGCCCAAAATGGTACAAAGGAATGATGTCAACTGGAGTCCGCCAAGCTTATCTTTGTTGAAGAATGATATCTAGCTCCATGTGTAATAGTTTTGTTTTAAGTCTTGTTTTATGATCTGTATGTGTACTATTTTAGTTGTGAATTCTTTTGTAAACTTGAAGAGATGTTAATCAAAACAATTTGGTGAATATGTTCATGTTTTGCCAAAAGTACTTGACATTAATGAATTTATTAACATACCAATTAAAACTTAGTCAAATTTACTAAAACTAAGAGAGAAGACTTCACATGAAAACTTAGTCAAATTCACAAAATATCAAATTTGAATTTTAAGTAAAAGTTGAAATTTTAAATCTTATGTAAGTTAAAAAGTATATCTTATGATCTAAAAGATACATTAAACCACATGACATGATATTCTTGAAGTTACTTAACACTCTTGAAAATCAAACGTAGAAAACTGAAGACTTCTTAAGAAGTTTTCTCGGATTAGTTAGAAACATTAGTAAACATAAATATTTGAAATCTCATAATTATCACCAAATAAGTTATGAATTTCATCAAAGTGCTCCAATATTGACTAATACACATGAATAAATAAGAAAGTATTAAAATATCATTTTAATTGTAGAGAAAATGAAGGTTTATTAAACATTAACGTAGAAGACTTCTATAGAAGTCTTTTGTTTATGTCATTTTTGCAATTGCAAATTTACGAAGGAAGACATCTTAGGAAGTCTACTCTATTGAAGACATGTTGAAAAGCATTCCTTTGTAAATGGGCTTACTTTTGAATTTCAAAAAAAAATTGAAAATGCCAAAGAAGACTTCTCGAATAAATATGTTAGTTTTGCAATTGACCGAAGTTTGTCAGATATTTGACTTTTTATAAAGACTTCTCAATGTCGCAAGAAGTCTACATGGGATACTTTTGAAATTGACTATATTTGACTTTTCTAGAGAAGTCTTCTCATTAATATTAAAATTTTTACTATTATTTTTCAATTGCAAAAGTAACCCACGCAAACTTCTTACGACAGTGAGAAGACTTCGGGAAAACTTACAGAATACTTCTATAAAAGTTTTTCTCGAAAAGATTTCCCGAAAAGTCTTCCATTAAAAGTCAAATTTCTGACAAATTTCGGTCAATTGCAAAACTAACATGTTTATCCGGGATTTTTTGCTTTTTTTTTTTGTTAATAAAGGAAAGTTAGAAGACTTCTAGAAAAGTCTTCTTGATGGAGAACACATCTAGCAAAGTCTTCTTGATGGATAACACATCTAGCGAAGTCTTCTGAAAGTATTTCTGAAGTTTTCTTAAAGTCTTCTGAAAAAAAAAACGATTGCATACCTTGAACATGTGAGATGACTTGCTTAGCTTCTCCAAGCACCCAAAACTTCACTACAAAAGCTACCAATTCGTTAATGACCACGAATCATGAGCTTCAATATCTCTATGAACCTTACAAATCTTGGAATCAAAATCTTGTTTTTTTTTGATGAATTTGAAGAGAGAGTGAGAGAGATGTGATTTGTGTGCATAAGTAATGAGACATAATAAGTTAAAACCGAAACTTTGGTGCATTAAGAGTTTCAAATTGGTTGTTCATAGTGATTAATGTATTGATAACAATGTCAACATTGTAAATACTTGGGGAAGATGAAGATGATAAAGTAAAAGACTCATTTTCGAAAAAAAAGAAAGAAAGAAAATAATAATGGCATTTTTGTGAATAACTCAAACTTCTAGGCTGAATAGGGAAAATGAAAGTTTTAAAAAACATGGGTTATTTTTGTATTTCACTTGAAATTTTAAGTCATATTTTAAAAAAGAATACAAATTTAGTAAACAATTTAATTTTTATTAAATATATTTTTTGTCAGTTGAAAACCTATACTCATGCTTTAAAAGCACAAAATAAAATTAAATTTAAATATTAAAAACACTTTTTATCATATGTTTATAACCAATCCAGCCAATACCAAAAGTGGATACAGAGCTTTTCGGTTAACCATTAACCTAAGATTTAATTTTTTTTTACATTATTCCTATCATCTTGTAAAAATGTTTGAGACCACGCCATTTACACTGCACGAAGAAAGCTCATACCCTAGCTTTCAATCCGCCGGTGTTGATGATCATGTATCCTGACCAACCAACCATTCATTTAATTAATTCCCTATAGTTTTTCTTTGCAATCATCTTAAAGACTCGAGGAAATCTTATTGAACATAAAACAATGGCGAGATTTCATATTTTCCCAATAGCTTAAGATACAAGTTTCCTATGGGTTTCTTGTAAAAGTGTATTTTATATGTAACTGAATCAATTGATGGATGTCAAAATCTATTTCAGTTTCGATTACGCGTCTAGGAAGAAATGTATAAAAGATTTACATATTGACGATATTATAAAAAAAAAGTGTATCTTATTGATAATACGAGTAAAAACGAGTACAAATGCAGTAGGTATCTAAGAACAAAAAAAAAGTATTGCTCTAGGACAATTCCCTCCTTTTCTTCTGTCTTTGGTTTTGTTTTTATAGGTCAAGAGTCGCTCGGAACGGCCATGTGATCTCTGACGAGTATCATGTGCCTTTATTCCTTTGAACCGTATTACACTGTGGTTTGATTGTGTTAGCTCTGCATGAACCGTTTGTTGAGCTTGGCATGGGCCTTAGATTTTTGTGAGCCTGTTATTTTGTAGTGAGTCTGGAGAATTTTGACTCAGGCTCGGACCGGGTATAAAGCAGGCTGAATTTCACCTCTAACATCAATGATAACATGTTCTTTTCAAAATGCGTCGGTAGCTGTAACTCTTTTTTTTGTCATTAAGGATAATAAAGTTCTGTCCCAGCCAAACGACAAGGGATAAACAACATAGAGTATCGAGCAGAACTAAAACCAACTCCAATAGGAGAGAAAAAAAACAGAGCCTTAAAGAAAGGAAACCAAAGCACAGCTACCCATCAGAACATGGAACTCCTTAAGCTAATGCTTCCTGGCGAATCAGAGATGCCAACCACACAGGACCGTGAAGAGCTACATACGACTGATGTTTATGATCTCTCGTAATCATATTGGCTAAGTTGTTACAGGAGACCGGGACAAAATTCAAACTGTCTTCCACAATGGAATGTATCGTATATAGCGTAAATTAAGGAACAGCTTTGATAATCGCCTAAGGACACAAGTGAATGCTCCATAGATTTTTTGACTTCTGAAGACGAGAACTCCATAATTACATTTTAAAGCTTGAGGTCGCACATGGCTGCTGCAGCCCACTGTGCTACCAAGTTAGCTTGGGAGGAAGATCCAGTTTGAGAAAAAGACCTTATGTTGTGGAACAAAACCAACCTTTCTCATCACGTACAATACAAGCACCCCCTTCTATTTTTGAACTCTCATCCCAAGATGATCCCACATTGCATTTAACAAAGGATGAAGGAGGTTTTTGCCACTTCCCAGGAAAAAATGAATGCTAACAACAAAGTTGGATGAAGGAGGTTCCAAGTGAAGTCAGCCATGGTTTGATTGGTTTCTCTTTATAAACAATTTATATCTTACTTTCTCCCCTTTGTTTAGTTTTTTCTTCCTGATTTTGAATTTATATAACTATTGTAAGATCATTTGGTGGGGTCACATATGTTAAGAAATAAATATGATAGGACCATTAATCAATTAGCCTATTTAAGTGGTCACTATTGTGAATAAGGTAAATGCTTGGGCATAAGTGTTATGAAATATTTATATGGGGTACCTTAAGTAATTTCTAGTTTAGTGAAGGGCTGAACTAAAAATTAATATACTCTATATAAAGAGGGTTTTGGTCTCCAAGGAAACCCTAGCCGAAAATACATAATTTCTCTATATCCCATCAATAGAAAACTAAAGTCACATAGAGTTTGACTTGGAAGATCCATTCCCTAACTTCAGATCCTATAAGCAATGGATACATCAGGTACGCTTCCGCTTAAGCCTATATAATCATAGATTCATATGGTTAAAGGATTCATATTGATTAATTATAGAGAATTAAATCTAACAATTGGTATCAGAGCACCATGTTGATTTTTTGTTTGGATCTAAAGGAAATTCGAATTTATTTAAAGTTCATAATATAAATTTGGATTTTATTATTGTGTGTAAATATTGGATTGTTGAATCTGTTTTTTTTCTCTAAGGTTTAAGATAGATAAAGTATTCTGGGATTTGTGTTAGATCTGAATTGTTTGGCATGTTTGGATCTAGATCTTTGGTTGTTATCTAGTGGAAAACATTTAAATTCAGATCTAAATAAAGTTTGTGGATTTAGTTCTGGAAAAATAGTGTCTATAAGGTTATGGTTTATTGAGAATTTTAATGAAAATTTTCAGAATTTTTTGAGGAACAATTTTTCCAGATCTGTTCTCAGATCCGTTTTTTTTGGGTCTTGGCGGCTGAAAAAACCTGTTTGAGGTTATCATGAAAACCCTAGGTTGGAGATAAATCCGTGGTAGGCATGTTTTGTTATTTGGCCCATATCCAGTTTCTGATTTAATTAATTATTTTGGGCTTGCAAATTTAATTATTTTGGCCTAATTTCTTTTGTTTTAAATCAGTTGGGCCAGTTTGGAACAAACTTTAAGTCAGGCCCGTCCAGCTTTTAATTAAGTTAAAAAGCGCATAAAGTTGGTTTCAAACAAAGGTCGTGTGTGAAGCTGGCGCCCACTGCCATGTCTCGAACCATTCTCCCGCTTTAGTATTTTTGTATATAGAGCCCACAGACTTCTAGTTATCTGTCTGCGCAAGAATAAAATTCAGTTTTAAATCAACTAATAAATTTGATAATGCATCTTTAATAATTTAATTAATTAATTAAATTAAGATGTCAGTCCAAAGGAAGACCTCTCTTAATAAGATTTTTTAAGAGAATTATTAAAGGAAGTATATATGTAAATTCATGTGAATATTCAATCGGCCCAAAGAAAGGTTGTATTTGGTCGGGTTTACATATATACATATGTGCAATATTCATGTGGATGTCAAATCGGCCCAAAGAAGGTTTAATGTTTGGCCGAATTGTACATACATGTGTGATGGTGAATACATGACGATTATATAGCTTTTTAACATGTGAATGATAAATCGGCCCAAATGAAGGTTTATTGTTTATCATGAATTATGGTCAGTATTTGATCATTACAACAAGAGTACCGCTAATAGTCGATATTACTGTCCAAAGACTTGATATTGATGTTACATTTGGTATCTTGGATGGGAAGTATAATCCGTTAAAATTTATTATTGATTTCTTCGGATAGTGAGTAATTAATTCGGATTTTGTTCTCTTTTCAGCTACTTTATCTGCCAACTTAGGATCTATTCCAACACTTACGGATTCTAATTTTTTCGAATGGAAAAGTAAAGTTAAGATTGTTCTAGGGTGTATGGATCTCGACCTTGCGCTAAGGATGGACAAACCTGCTTCTCCTACGGATGACATCACTTAGGAATATAAGTCTGTTCATGAGAAGTAGGAGCGTTCAAATCGCATGGGTTTGATGATCGTTAAGGACATCATTCCAGAAACCTTTAGACGTGATGGGGAGATCAATGATCTCAAACAGTTCCTTGCCGAAATGGATTTGCGCTTCACAAGAAGTGATATTACGTGTATACGCACACCAATTAACCTAATGTGCACACTACCACAATCGAATGGTATGTCGATGTAGCACTTTAGGATCGAATCCACAGAGACCAACGGTTACACTTTATTTTTATGGGATCAATATCAAGCTAAAACAATATGGGGATTTTAAGATTTGAGGGTTTCGTGAGAAACAAGTAACAAGATTAATTAAAGAATTCAGATAATTAAAAATGCTAGCCTAGGGTGGTTTGATCGGGTGTTAAGCAAGTGTGAGCCAAACAATTATTCAAGTTTAATTAAGAGCAAGTCTAGAACTCGGATCACTCAAGTAGAACAGCCCACTGTCATGGTACTGCTCCCTATGCTGATCGATCTTGATACCTAAACTCTCGTTTGGATCAAGATGCGACAGCAAGCAATAGAGGTCAAGTCCAATATGTTCACAAAACACCCTAACATCTACTTTCGCTGGTTAGGGATGCAATGCTCATTCAAGTTATGTCTAGCAACCTATAACACTTTTGATGAATAGATTAAACCTAGAATCAGGCACTAAGTGGTTAACTTGATGCAAGCCTTAAGAACAACAGTGAATAAAGACAATCGATTTATAACTTATTTATGTCAAGCTCACGGATCTAACACCCTAACATCCTAGACTAAGCAAGCTGACTACTCAGCCATGGAGCAAAAAAACATAGAGACAGAGATATAAAGCAACATGAAATATGACTGAAATAAAGTAATAGGGTTCAAGGGGTTCTTCTCTAAATCGAGAGAGATGGCCTTCTCCCTTTACAAAGTAGCAAAATCTCCAGTCTCCAACTCTAAGGTCTGGTTTCTTATGTCTAAAACAGCGTAGAATAATCAGAAGAAATAGAAAAAGAAGATATATCAAAGCCACAAGCGACTGGGAGAGAAAATAGAGAGATTAGGGTAAATTCTGAAATAGGTTTTAGTTTCCTTAAAAATCTCTGCCCCTGGAACAGACACTCGGAACAGTCACTCGGGTTGCTCCGCTATCCGGAACAGTCATCAAGACTGTTCTGCGTGAAAATCACCAAATTGCACTTTTTGCTGCCTCTTTTGTTCCAACTGGTCCATCTCCCATCCAATGCAACTCCAGACCTGTAATGACTCGAAAAGGACTACGAAGACTCGATAAAGAATTGAAAACCAATTGAAAAGCATATATACAAGATGTATAAAACACCATATATCAAGAAGCGATAAGGCGGAAATAAGTATGCTTTTGCATTGCTTTAGTATGATGAGGTACCATGGCAATGGAAAAATAAGGGAGTACATTTTGGAGATGTCCAACATTGTTTCAAAACTCAATACACTTACTACTGAGCTTCCGGCTGAATTGCTCATATTATTTGTCTTGAACTCTCTTCCTCCTCAGTTCAATCAGCTGAAATCAAATTATAACACACATAAGGAGAAATGGTCTCTTAACGAGCTCATTGGGTATTGTGTGCAAGAGGAAGAGAGAATGAAACAAGAGAGGACTGAAAGTGCTCATATGGTTTACACCTCTAAGAGACAGGGCAAAATAAAGAAATTTGAACCCGTTAAGGATGATGCTGCTAAGGGTCCTACCCAAAAGAAACATGCTAAGGTTGAAGATACATGTTTCTTTTTCAGGAAGGGTGGACACATAAAGAAGGAATGCCCTAAGTATCACGTTTGGCGTGCTAAAAAGATATGTTCCTTGCTTTAGTCTGTTCGAAAACGAACTTGGTTGAAGTACCTAGAAACACTTGGTGGTTAGACTCCTGTGCTACTACTAACATCAGTGTTTCACTTCAGGGATGCCTAAGGTATCGAACCCCAACTGATGCTGAAAGATGCATTCATGTGGCTAATGGGAGTCCGGTGCATGTGAAGGCAATCACGTATTTTAGACAGTTTTTTAGTTCCGGTCATTTTCTAGATTTGAAAGACACTTTATTGTACCGTCTTTTAGACGTAATTTGGTTTCTGGTCATGGGTTAGACAACTCACGTTATTTTTGTCTAACAGAGAAAAAAACCGCTACTTTGTCTTTAAATTCAGTACTTATTGGGACCGGTAAACTTTTGGAAAATTACAGTCTTTACATGCTTGACATTATAAACTCTAAGGATGAAAGTTTAAATGTTGAATCAAGAGGTACTAAACGAAAGTTCGAAGATACAAAATCAGGAACTCTTTGGCACAAACGCCTAGGTAACATCTCTAGAAATAGAGTTGAGCGTCTTGTATCAGAAGGTATATTAAGTTCCATAAAGTTCACAGATTGTGATATATGTGCGGATTGCATTAAAGGAAAACATAACAAACATAAGAGATTAGGTGCATATAGAGCTACGGAAGTCCTTGAGTTGATACATACGGATATTTGTGGACTGTTCCCTGCAGTTTCTTGGAATGGTCAACAATACTTTATATCATTCATTGACGATTATTCTCGATATGCATACCTATTTCTCATTCATGGAAAATCGGAATCTCTGGACATGTTCAAAAGGTTAAAGGCTGAGGTTGAGAACCAACTCGACCGAAGGATAAGTTTGTCAGATCTGATCCTGGTGGTGAATACTACGGTCGGTATGATGGCTCAGGTGAACAACGTCCATGACCATTTACCAGATACCTAGAGGAGTGTGGTATTGTGCCTAAGTACACCATGCCGGGGACGCCTAGCATGAATGGTGTGTCTGAGAGAAGGAATCACACTCTTAAAGACATGTGGAGGAGTATGATTAGTCATTCCTCCTTGCCTGAATCACTCTGGGGAAATGCACTAAAGACTGCAATATACATTCTTAATAGGGTACCAACTAAAGCAACTGCTAAAACCCCTTATGAGCTTTGGACTGGTCGAAAGCCTAGTCTAAAGCACCTTCGGATATGGGGATGTCCAGCTGAGGGAAGGCCTTATAAGCCGTATGAAAAGAAAATGGACTCAAGAACATTTAGCAGTTATTTTATTGGTTATTCGGAGCGCTCAAGGAGGTATAAGTTTTATGATCCCACTGCTAAAAATATTTTTGAGACGGGAATAGCTACGTTCTTTGAGGGTATTGATTTTGGGGGGGGGGGGGGGAGAAATAAGGTTAAGGATATCATCTTTGAGGAAGAATCGGCTCTGGTACCTATACCGATTCGTCTAGTTACTTCTGATGAAGTAAATTTGGATCCTCAGGTTGATAATAATGTCGTCCCTCGAACTCAGGTTGTCGATGATATCGTACAAGAAGGTCAAAATCAAAATCCTCAAGAACCAGTACAACAAGATCAAGTTGCTCTTAGGCGATCCACCCGAGTTAGGAGAAATGCTATTCCAGATGATTATATAGTATTTCTAATGGAACATGAGGAAAATCAAAATCTTTTGGAAGATGATCCAATCACGTTCCTTCAGGCTATGAGTTGTTCCATGTCGGATATGTGGCTCGAAGCAGCAAAAGAAGAGTATCAGTCAATCCTAGACAATGAGGTTTGGTAAATCGTTAAATTACCAGAAGGAAAGAAACCCGTTGGTTGCAAATGGATATTTAAAACCAAGCATGATTCCAATGGTAATGTGATATGATATAAGGCTCGTCTAGTGGCTAAAGGATATACTCAGAAAGAGGGGATTGATTATAAAAAAACCTTCTCTCCGGTATCTTCGAAGGATTCTTTTAGGATAATCATGGCCCTTGTTGCACATTATGATAAGGAGCTTCATCAGATGGATGTTAAGACATCGTTTCTCAATGGAGACATTGAAGATATAAATCATATGGTACAACCAGAACATTTTTCCTAAGGTGATGCAAAAGATATGGTTTGTAAATTAAAGAAATCCATCTATTGTCTAAAACAAACTTCCAGTCAATGGTACCACAACTTTCATATGGTTATCACCTCCTTTGGTTTTGAGGTGAATTTGGTTGATGATTGTGTTTATCAAAATTTCAGTGGGAGTAAATATATTTTCCTGGTTTTATATGTCGATGACATACTTCTGGCCACTAACGATATTAGCATGCTGGTTGAAACCAAGAGATTTCTTAAGGGAAATTTTGAGATGAAAGATCTTGGTGAGGCATCTTTTGTATTAGGGATCGAGATTCATCGAGATCGTCTCGAGAAATTCTTGGATTATCACAAAAGAGCTATATCTTTATCTGAAAATATTTGGCATGCATGATGGCAAACCAGGAGATACCCCAATCGCTAAGGGAGACAAGTTTTGTCTCGAACAATTCCCTAAGGGAAAACTAGAAATTCAGAAGATGCAGAAGATCCCTTATGCATTGGCAGTAGGGAATCTTATGTATGCTCAAGTTTGTACGCGTCCGGATATTGCGTATATTGTTGGAGTGTTAGGCAGATACTTAAGTAATCCGGGCATGGACCATTGGAAAGCAGCCAAAAAGGTCATGCGTTACTTGCAGAGAACAAAAGGCCGTATACTCACATATCAGAGATCAGATAATTTGGAGATCGTTGGGTATTCTGACTCTGATTTTGTGGGATGCTAAGATAATAAAAAGTCTACATTAGGTTATGTTTTACTGTTGGCCGGAGGGGAGATCTCATGACGTAGTGCTAAGAAATCACACGTAACAATGTCCACAATGGCGACAGAACTGGTAGCAGTCTACAAGACATCAACTGAGAGAATTTAGCTGAGAATTTTTGTCACAGGCCTAAAGATTCTTGAAGGAATTGAAAGACCACTCAAGTTCTACTGTGACAATAAGGCAGCCGTTTTGTATTCCAAAACAGTAGGAGTTCGGTAAAGTCTAAATTTGTAAACATCAAGTACCGAGTTGTTAAGGAATGGGTACAAAGTGTAAAGTTTACCATATAACACTTAGAGGCGAACTCTATGATTGCAGATCCTCTAACAAAATGTATTGTACCTAAGATCCTTCATGAGCATACTGCTCGTATGGGTATTTCGGTGTCTGAGGATCATTCGGTTTAGTGGGAGTTTGTCATTTGGTTTATGTTCTATGCGTTGGTTGTGTTATGCACATTTTTCTGATCAGAAATAAAGTTTAAAGTCTTCGACATACACTTTGTACCATAAGGTTAAATTGATCTCATTAAATTTGGACTAGTTAAAAATCGACATGTACAGATCACATTTCATGTGATTTTCATGCCACATGTTTCATAACTGATTTATGTCATTTGGTTGGACTAATGTATGTGATCATGGAAGGTTTAGTTATGAAAGAATGTAACAAAAGCCGCCATGGTCCTATGTTGGTATAACTAATGGACGAGATTGTTTATGCTCTCGAGATTGATGGCATAAAGAGCGCTCATACAGTCTATCACATTCTAAGGCACATATATGACCCAGTGGAAGATTGTAAGATCATTTAGTGGGGTCACATATGTTAAGGAATAAATGTGATATGGCCATTAATTAATTAGCCTATTTAAGTGGTCACTATTGTGAATAAGGTAAAGGCTTGGGCATAAGTGTTATAAAATATTTATATGTGGTATTTTAAGTAATTTCTAATTTAATGAAAGACTGAACTAGAAATTAATATTCTATATAAAGAAGGTTTTAGTCCCTAAGGCAACCCTAGCCGAAAATACATAATCTCTCTATATCCGCTTAAGTCTATTCAATTAGAGATTCATATGGTTAAAAGATTCACATTGATGAATCATAGAAAATTAAATCTAACAACTATACATACGATATGTATGAATATCATGTTTTGACATGTATGATATACACGCGTGTATGTATATAGATACATGACTACAAAGTCGTAAACATAGATATAATACCAATACATTTAGAAAGAGTTTAGAAATCTTCTCAAACTTACAAATATATAACCGGGCATGTATAATTTCATGGCTCAAAAACTGTATCCAAAAATGGTAGGCTGTGTCCTGAGATCGAGACCATCTTTTCCATTTTTAGTCATCTTATTTGATTCTGTCTGCAAGAAAAAAAAAATATAGAACATGAGAAAATTAGTAAGGAATGACCAGAGAATATCATATTGAGTTGCGAAGTTAACAAAATATGCTTTACACAAAGATGACCATCCAAATTCTTGAACTTTGGTGGTGGAAAAGAATCCTTATTCGGATTCATCATATAAAGATCACATCTAAAATATAATTGTAAGATCAAAAAGAAATAAGTTAATTTATCATCGCATTCCAATTAATTTTTGCTTAGAAGTTGTGAAGATTATAATACAATATTATCTTAGGCTCTTTTCTTAGTCCAAATAGAAATAAGTTAATTTATCATCGCACTTTGGGTGTTTCTTTCTTCACAACATGACAACCTGAATTTATCTTTCATCAAGAGAAGCCTACTCCCTTTGTTCTCTTTTGAATGATGCTTTCAACATTTCACTCAAATTAGGCTATTTATACAATACCTATTTTAATCTTTTATATATAGATTAATTTACTCTAGCCATTACTACGACAGATCATGGTAGAAGATTAAAATAAGTCAATTTTGTTATCTTTTGCCTAAATTTTTGGAAACGTCTACTACATTAAAACAAGATAAAAATACGAAAATGTCACTTAAAAAATAATGGAGGTAGTAGTATTTAGTCATAGGTTGATGAATTTTCAAGCAAAAACGCAAAATATGATAATCCATGCAAAGTAAATTGCCTATATATATATGATAGTCTATATATGCAGACACATATATACCAGAAGCTGCTTCATCTAGATCAAGCAATCTTCGATATGTATAGAGAAGTAATGTTTAAGCGTAATTGTGAATTCATGTTTATCTAAGTTAGGAAAGAAGATTAACACCTTCATTTCAATAAATATCTTAAATTTCAGTCAGTAGTATCATTAAAAATTTCCTATATATTAATTGAGAAATATTAAAAAAGATATAACATATAGTTTGTACTAATTAAAAAAGTGCACTGCTGAATAAATAATTTTATTTAATAGGTGTTTATGTTAATATATATATATATATATATATATATATATATATATATATATATATATATTTCATATCATTTAAATTAAACTACACATCATATGAAAATACATACTTATATTTTGATATTTGCGTTGAACATATATTGAAAAGTTAATATTTTGAATTTTGAAATCTTTAATTTTTAAAATGATTATAAATTATTGAAACCACTAAGCACTCCACATTAAAAAAAAAATCGTTGGTGTAAAATTTTGTTGCACAAATATGCAAATAATCATAAAATCATATGAGTAGAAACCTCATTTAATAAATATCCATATTAAAAATATATTATATATCTATGTTAATATCATTTAAATTTAATTATATATCATATACGATAGATAAGATTGATTGTTTTGATTTATTTACCCTAAAATGATTGCGAATTAACAAGAGCGGTCGTTTGATTTAGATGTGCACACCAATTTATTACATAATAATAATAGTAACTGATTTCTTAGCTATTTAATATATAATTATTCTTTTATAATTTTATAATATGCAGAAAAATATAAAATAAGTAGCAAATATAAATCTTTATCGTGCACAAGTCGCATATCTTAACCTAAGTATGTATCTCTTTAATAATTTTAAATCTTAAACATTTTCTAAATCTCTGGCCAAAACAAAATAACAAAATGAGAATAAATTCAAAAATCAATATTTATAACGAGCAATAACCAAAATAAAAAAAAACGACACAAAAATGAGAAAAATATTGAAGATAGATAGGATTGGAAGTGAACGTAAACTTTTCATAACCATAATTAACATTTAAATTGCTAAATCATGATATAAAACCGAGCTGACATAGTTACATTGTAACCAAATAGTATGCCTGAGATTCTTCGGCTTAAACGTTATGTTCTTATGTGATAAAAGATTTTTTGACATAAATATTTTTAAAAATGAGATCAGCTCATCAGTAAACAAATTATGTAATTAACAAAAAAAAATTTAAAATTGTTTGAGGGCCAAAAATATTATTTCGATCAAGAATATAAATTTTATTTTTCAATACTATATTTCTTAAATAATTTTTATATAAATTTACTGTGCGCAAATCACAAGTGTTATCCTAGTTATTATTAAAAAAGCACTATAGCCATTAACCCTATATAAAGCTAAATATTTTAATCCAATAATTACCAAACCAATATACACATAGTAGACAATATTATACATGGCCTAATTAAGGAACATGCGGAGAATTATGCTTTATATCTAATTAAGTAAAAATTAAGCTCTATATACACACACATCATGAACTTTATTTAATATCATGGGCTGAGATTAAGCTTAAAGTTATAGCCACAGGTTATTATAAAACAAGTAAACCTCCAGATTTATATATTGGGTTAATATTAAAAACTAAGAGAAAAAAGAAAAGAATTATCATAAATTCTTAATTGATCCTAGTAAATAACCTTACCAAACATCAAGGAATCATTGTGGAAAACATAGAAGATTAACATAATTTCTCATATTAGGTTTTTTCCCAAGGATTCACCAGTTACGGTTAGAGCATCGACATTGAATGTGCTCTCACAAGTGTTCTTAGATTAAAAAACTGAAATTTAAATTAAGAGAGAAGAAGAAAATGCTCTTCTTTGCGAAAACTTAAAAGCTTTGTTTGAAATGTGTTAATATTATATCATTTTGTGTGTTATGATATCATTGATCTATGTTTAATTGTAATATTAATTTATATGATAGTTTTATCCATAAAAGACTCTAATATCAAAGTCTCAACAATGCTGATGCTCTTAGAGCTTTTACGTTATGGGTCGAAGTAGAGATTGGAGTCTAATTAAGTAAACGACAATTGTTTTTATTACCTTATATAAATGATCGAGTGATGAGTGATCAATGGGACTAGTGATTACGACCCCCCAGAGTTTGAAAATCTTTCTTGATCACTGATCAATGGGTCGTTTGCGGTTTTCTTCCTTTTCTTTTTCTTCCTGTATGGGATTCCACGAGCCTTAGCTTGAGACTCTCTAATTTCCCTCAAATGAATCCGAATTGACCCGTTCCCAAACGGGTTACTATCGGATGATCCACCACCATGTTCATCGTAAGCAGCTCTCAGCCGTCCGATCAAAGCATCTAAGCTTCCCCAAGCTTGCTTAAGAGGACAGGTGCAAGGAGATGGTGGATCGGGTTGCCCGAAGAAGGCACAAGCTTGGTGATGGACTTTGGTTTTACCGAACTGGTCTAAGTAGTCGAGGAAGCTTAGCACGTGCGTGTGGTCGAATTGGGAGATTTTTATGGGTGGATTTAGGGTTTTAAGGTATTGTAGAAACGTGTTCCAGTCGCGGCGTTTCTGTGATTCGTAGCGGCTAAGTTGTTGTTGAACCGGTGGTGGCATGTGGTGGCCGGAGTTGGAAGAGGAAGAAGGTTGATCCGGTGTATTGTAAGATGACATGGTTAGGCTGGGGAAAAGGAAAGAAAGAGAAACTGTTTTGAAGTTAAAAGTTAGAATGGAATAAGAGAAAGACAGAGAGATCTTGAATATGTAGAAACGAATATATGAGTTACATGTTAGCAAAAAAAGAGAAGATAAGTTTATATTTTATATATTAAAGAAAGAAGAAAATACTTTATATACTGAATCATATCGTGCGAATATATCAACATATCTATTTTGTTTTGATTGCTTAATTTCAACACCCGACATAATTACCTAAGTGGACCATTATCTATGTGTGTTAAACATATTTGATTACTTTATATATGAATTTATTTATGAATCATCTTTAGCCGGAGTTTAATTAAGAGAAATCAGCGGTATAATAAGCGTGTAGTGTTCTTTGTTTTTTTATATTTGTGTATTGGATATACGTTTAAATGTATTCGTTTACTTATGTGAATGCAAACATCCATATGAGTAAATTGGTTGATTTAATCCTGATTTGACCTGAGCTTGGGTTTAATAACACGAAATCGAAGTGACTAATGATAAGAAAACAAATCGAATTGTAACTAGTTTATATATTGAAAATTTCGGAAGAGTGTATAACTAGGGATGAATGAATGAAAATATAGAAGGTTTTACATATCTGGAAGCAAGTAGTGACAACTAAAAGTAGTATTTATCGACCTAAACTACCATGATATTAGCATTTTACTAACGAGAAGTTTATTGATGTGTACAAAGTTTAATTCCCAAACTTTCCTTTGGAACAAATAAACTTTCAAGGAATGAAGTTTAAAAATGAGAAGTTTAAACTCTCATCTTACACTTCCTACTATGCCACTATAAGTCAAGGCTTTTATATAGCGGCCACCAACAGTTGCTACGGCCTGACCGCTATTATAGTCCTGAAAAACTGTCTACGCCTTATTATTCACCATTTTAACTCTAAAATGCTCCAAGCACCTTCAAATTCACCAAGAATCATCTCCAAACCCTAATAAGGACAATTTCCATATGCTCTAAATACATCTAAATGCAATCTTAAACTGGTGCTAAAGGTCCTTAGAATGATGGTTAAGAACACGCAAAAACACAATACGTCATTTGCCTAGTAGGTAAAACTTATACTATCTAGAAAGGTTTTAAGGGATCATGAACTCAATTCTCGTTGGGAGAGGTCTCTTCTATAAGAAAAAGGTTAATTTAAAATGTTATTGACCTCACTCTAATTAATCGGCGGGCCATTTTGGGTTAGAACCTCCTAATTATTCCAAAAAAAGATATTAGCCATTTTATATGTTTACTCATTTTTATAACATTTGTAGTTCACAAAATACGTTTGAATGATACAAACTATGATACTTTATGAGGTTATTAGTTACCATAAACACTTATGATAACATAGTCCCAATGCCTTTTTTTTATCGTCTGGAATAAGTGTTACATAAGAGCAGGTAGTGAAAACTGCTTAACATAACTGAGAAAAGAAAGAAACCACAATGAAAATCTTAAGGGAAAGATTATCTTCGTTGTACTCTGCTGCTTCTCGAACAAACATGCAATCCAAACGGAGAGGTCCTGATCCTCAGAGCAAACATCCATTTTATCTAATTTTCACGCGTAGCCTCTCTGTGTAGTCTCTCATGAAGCCACGCCGGACCACCCATATATAAACTAAAAAGAATTAAAATATATAATAACTATTTAAACCACGCAATTAATCCATAAATATGACATGGTTAGATGGTTAGAGCCGGTCTTAGGTTTTTTAAGACTACAAGCTCAAAATATAAAAATGGCTGCAAATGAAAAAAAAAAATCGCACCCTAGGAGATTCGAACTCGGGCATCTCACATAACTATGGTGTATCATTAATCATTAGACCACTGATAGTTTTTGTAAATTTATAGCCGGTTTAATACTTAATAAAATGGTGGTCGGAAGCATGGGTTACATTCGTTTGGACTCAGTTTGGACTCATGGCCGTTTCTGTAGATAGTCACGGTGAATCAAATTCAAGTGGTTATCACTAAGCCAAGACCATTTGGTTAAATTAAAAGAAACTCAAGAGAATATATTCCGTTGGGTGGGTAATAACAATGGACGACTGAGGCGACCTGTCATTACTGGATCCACAAAAGGTGGTTTCTTTAACAGTTTTGTTAGTTTGACGTTAATTATTTATATGTTATTGATGTACCTATTTACGCACTATAATGCATAATCTTTAGCTTAAGGTATAAAAAACTATTATTATAATATATCTATATATTGTACGACTTAGCAACGCAAATCAAACATTCGTCTCAAATATGCAAGTATTTTAAGTTATTACTTGTTAGTTATAGTGACTTGTTAATTAATTCATTAACTTGCTTGTCATAGTGGCGATTGTCCAATTAATACTATAGTCTACTATGTAATTTTATAAACCTACTATTTAAATCATCTTTACGATATAACTACAATAATGATGGACAACAATAAGCCGATGAATTTATTACATTAATGTAGCATTATCAGGTTATCACGCACGTACTACTAAGCTACTTAAAATATAAACATGAACACAACAGTCGCAGACAAGTTGATTAGGTTTCCTCCGGAGAAGTAATCAATAAGTCATCTAAACTATTAAAACAGAAGTACAATTTGAAATTAACCCTAACGTTTTCTTAATATTTACAGTCTCATACCATTAGCCTTAAATCTTCTCTATTAAAAGAGAAGTACCATTTTTTTATCTACCATAAAAAAGTCATGCTAGTTTTATTAGGTCCATTTCATTAATTACATTTATTAAATTATTTACATTAATCTATTAAATATATAAAGATATTAATAATAAATCAATTTTAACTGTAAATTTAAATTTTATCTTTAGTTATAACAAAATATTGAGAAAAAATCTAACAAAATCTTTCTAAAATTTAAAAATATTTTATTTAAACTAATACCATTGATTAATTTAGTAATTAATAATATATACTGTTATACATTAATTTAAATAAGATTTTATTATAAAACAAAATAAAACAAAAGTGTATGCTATTTTTCAAATTTTATAATTACATTCTATATCATTTTTATTAAAAGAAATACCATAAAAATTCATACTAGGTATATTTCATCAATTACATCTATTTGATTATTTAAGTTAATATATTTAATATATAAATTTTTTAAAAAATCTTATAAATTATATAGATATTAATAAATAAATTTTAACTGTAAATTTAAATTTTACTTTTACTTGTAACAAAATATGTTGGAAAATATCTAACAAAATCTTAATAAAATTTTAAAATAATTTTAAATTAATGCAGCGATTGATTTCATAATTAATAATATACTATTATTTTAATCTATTTACTTATAAAATCCCACAATATACTAAAATAAATAACATAGAAATATAAATTATGCTAAGAAAATATTAGTTCTATAGTAACTAAATAAAATTTTAAAATGTGTTGTATTCAGTCTGTAAAAATTAGAAAAAAAAATAAAAGAGATTCTCAATTTTTTTTTTCATACTATGAATTTATTTTACCAAACTCGAAATATATTAATATATAATAACAATTAATAATAAAGTAAAATGTATAAAACAAATCATTATACATTAATAATATCGAATAAGAAACATAACCAATAACATTATAGATTTACACAATATATAACACTAAAATTTAAATTATATCTTCGAAAGTTTTGCGATAGTATCTGTTATATATTTATAAAATAAAAATCTACCCGCACAGATGTGCGGGTGAAAAATCTAGTACTGATTTTAAAACATTAATAAACCACCCTAATTAAATTAACATGCTTAATCAAAGCTTATTCGACTACACACCAAATAAAACGATTTTAACAACGCTCTTTCATTGCTGGTTTTTTTTTTTTTTAATTTATGGAGGATTTGAAAAATACTCACCCAAAATTTAGGAAAATCGCTCAATCCATGGCTGATTTCCTCTTAATCTTAGAAGGTAAGTTTTACATTCTAATTCGTCTGAGTTTTCTAATTTCTCTTCACACAATATGAAGAACATTTATTTTTTGCTTGATTAATTGGATGATACTTGATATTGTCTGACTGTTGCTTGATTTCAGATTAATGGGAGATTGCTTAGGACTAGAGCCCTCGTCCGGTAAGCGTTTCCGGCTACATCTCATCGACTTCTGGACAAGATGATTTCAGGCTTCGATTTGATTTATATACAAAAAAGATTTGGGGGAATGCCTTGAAATCTGCAAAGAATTTTAATGGGTTTGATGATAAGACCAAGTTGTAATATGATCTCGAGCGTTTAGCTATGGAGAATGGAATTACTGTTAGATGGGATTTATTTTTGGTTATGTTTAGATTTAATTAGTTGATCAAATAGAGAAAGATACGAGAGAAGAAAAAGAAGAAGAGCATAGGAGTTTGTAAACGACGTGAAGTTTTCTTTTGCTAACTTCTTTTATTTTTTTATTTTTTTTTTATATTTTATTAGTAAAACAGTGTGAAGTTTGACAATGATGATTACAATTTTTTTTTACTAATACAACATTTATCTTGCAAAAAAGTCTTTTTTCACACAGTCGTGTAGCAAAATATATGTAAAGTACAGTATAACATCTTTAAACTAATACTCTATAAATTAATATACTCTAAATTAATATACACTAAAAATCTCTATAAAATAATATAATTTCATAATTTCAAATTGAAATTTTTGTTCAATTAATATATCGATAAATTAATAAAAAAATTATAGTTTTGTTTTAGTTCCAACATTATTAATTTATAGAAGTTTCACTGTATTTGAAATCACTACGAGACCTAAGACTAGAAGACGTAAGGATAGGCAAAAGATGTAGATTAGAAGAATCGAACCAAATCAAAATAGGCCCGAACAAGTAATACGTAACCCAAATCAAAATTGGTAAAATATTTGAATAGATCAAAATAATTTAAAATTCAGAAACTAAAATGAATACAAATCAAACCAAAATATTTTCAGTATCTAAAAATATTCAAATTATACTTATAATATTTAAATATTTTAATTATTTCTAAAATTTAAATTTATAAAATATGAAAATACACAAAATACTCAGAATTATTTTAAAAATCTAAAAATACCCAAAACAAAACTCAAAACACTAAAAATATATGTAGTACCTACCGGTTTCTCCACCTAAATATACAAAACAAACTAATTTTATGCTAATTTTAGATATTTGGTCATACTTATTTAAATTTATATGTATATATTATTCAATCTTGAATTGTGAGGATTTTTATATATTTTTGAACTTTTAAATATTGTTTTTACATACGTCAAATCGTTATCTGAGTCAAATTCACAATTATTCGAACTGAACACGAACAAAAATTTATAAATGTCCGAATGCGGTTTGAGTCTCTATCTCTGTTATATTAACATGTTGTATTTTAAAATATCTATATATCTATTTGTAAACAAATACTGTTATATTTTTGTGTAAATGTAACAACAACATTATTGCATTTTAAAATATCTATATATCTATTTGAAAACAAATATCTGTGCGTCCGCACGGATAAAGCTCTAGTTAGTCTTAAAGTAGTGAACGACATACAGAATCATGATTCCTACTATTTTACCTACGAGTTTATGTTTGTCTCAACAAAGAAGTAAGAAAAGAAAAGAATGTTAAAGAGCCCGAGATCTAAGGATATGATATGCCACGATTAACTTACTTAGGCGCTAATTAATTAAAATTCAACAAAAAGGTTTTATTCTTTGGATGACAAACGTTCTCGAACGTAAATGTATAGTAGTAATAACTTGGTTTGGATCTTTTCAAAATTCTTCCCTATATATATTTACTTAATGAAACTAAAAAAGTGAATCAATTTTCTGCGGGTTGTTTGAATTAAATTTTAATAAATCTAATATAAATTCAAACTATTTGACATGTTCAATTTTAATTTTCATGTCTTTTACACAAACGTTTCGATTTAGTTATCACAAGATCATTCGATTTATCTAGACAAAATGTTTCCGTGTAAGTTTAGAGTCTTTGTTTGCATCTATTTAACTAAAATAGAAATACTATATGAATTTAGCTTTATTGTAATGGGGTATATAGCAGAAATGCCATTAAATTTCTGAATAATGTCTAGGATTTCATCAAAATTGTTTTGTCATAATAAACTTGGTCACAAGATATATATAATATTATTTAAATATTTCCAAAACAAAAAAAATAAAATTCTCTTCAAAAATTTCATTTCAATACTTTTGATATTTTTATTTTAAAGATATATATATATATTATTATTTTATTATATTTTTTCTGAAACTTACGTTCTCAATAATAAAATATTTGCATAATTAGTTTATATATTGTAATAAATTAATATTAATTCATTTTTCATTTATTTAATAAATAATAAATTATAATATATATATATATATATGTATATTTCATATTATAATTAATTATTACATAAAATAATAAATATAGTAAAATAAACTAGTATACTAATAAAATTATAAACTAAAAAATTAAAATATATATTAACGTAGACATGAATTATATAAAATATAAAATACATAACTTATGTATAAGAAATCTAATGGTATTGAAATAATTATTTTCAATTAAAATTAATTTTAATCTTTTACATCTCTGGTCAATATGAATTATTGTATTAGGATGGTATTAGGATGGAAGACAAAAATTGAAAAAAAAATACTACCTCCGTTTTAAAATAGATGATGTTTAAGTAAGTTTTTGGTGTTTCAAAATTGGTAATTTTTATATATTTTATTAAAAAATTAACTTATTAAAACTGTATAACTAATGATATTTTATTGTTTATTTTGTAATTTGTTGAATAAATTTTAATTTATATTTTAATAATATTTTTAGATAGAACTTAAGTTTGTAAATAGCTGTGTACTAGTATAAAATTTCATGTATCAAAAGAAGGATATTTTTTAACGTCAAAAGAAGGATTATTTAGAAAACAGAAAAATACAAGGACATTAGTTAGACAAGAACATAATAATTAAAGACAAAATATATTCGCACCATGTAAATTATATATGCCGAAATGTTCACTTTTGTCAGGAAAAGTTGTCTGATGGTGACATGACGGGAGTCCGGTGATCGGAAAAGTAGAATCCGATGAAAATAACCCTTACAGCTTTTTATATGGACAAGATATGTAAGGAAGATCTTGCGTGGGACAATATCTATTCATTTTGTATATACTTTAGTCTGCAGAATCAATAAACCATTCACTATATCCCAAAAAGATTTAAAGATATAAATAGTCCACTCACGTGGGGGGTCAATATGTTTCACCTGGGACTATATACTTCATTTTGTTTTGTTTTTGTAATATGTGGAGTATTCGTTTTTGATTGTCGCCATTATAACGTCTTTGATCTAGTGGCCTTAAAATTTAATTTTATTTTGTAAAAAGTAGTTATATATAGTGCTATTAATGTTATTTAATTACTACACTAATATGCTGTTGTAAGTTGTAACCAAGAAATAAAAAGTAAAAATATATATTCTGAGCCTCAGTGTTGTACGTAATATATATTCTGAGTAGCAAACCAAAAGCCACAAAGGAGGACCGCGGATAAAAATGTGACTATCAATCTAGCAACTGTAAGACCAGAATAGGCCCATGCACATGTTTAGGTCTGAGAAGTTATCTGGACAGAGGAACACCAGTTACCCAGAAGAACAACATCACGACAATGAGGTTTTTTATTTGAAGGAGTACTCCCTTTGATTAATCTAGCGTTTGATATGTTTTTACACAAGCTATATATGTTTTTCTAGTAGTGCAATTTCTTGTATATTATGAATGCAAATTTTATCATAAGTTTGACCATGATGTATATAGAGTCATCAGTGAGAGTGTGATAGACATATAGATTATTTTTACCAGTCAAATATAAGAAGTTATTTTAAATAAAGTATACATATATGTTATAGTATCACACAAACATTTAAGCAAAATAAGAACTATCAACAAATATGGTATTTTCTTCGCAAAGAAAAATACACTAATTAAACCCAAAAAACGGCATGGGCGTCCTTTTCAAAGGAACATTTGGAGATTAGTCAGCATTTTTTTGTGAGTCTGTGATATCCCAAAATTAAAAAAAAAAGAACTTGGATTTAGACCATGATTATCCCAGTTTCTTAATAGAGTTTTTAAGAAAAATCACTCATTTAATTAAATCAAAAGTAAATAAAATTGATAACCGATTCTTAATTAAACATTTTGGACACCGGTCTTTAGAGAGATTTTAAACACACGTGTCAGCACACAATCAAATATAATTTGTTTTCTCTCTTCATTTTCTTTTATTTCTCTTTCTTCGTCTTCTCTTGCTTTCTCTGTGAACACGACGATGTCTTCTGCGTGAGGACGACAAAGGCCGTCATCTTCGATTTTCAGCAAAGGAGTTTCTAGGGTTTCTGGTTTCGGTGTTGTGGACATGTGCAGCCGTGGTTTCAGTGCTAGATCCTCTCAGATTAACGATGATGGGTCTATTGATCAAACTCTTATGCAATCCATGGAGCAAAAGGTTTTTTTAACTCATATGTGTTAAAATAGAGATAATCCAAATTGAATTGATTGGATACTTATTTATTTATTCTTTGGCAACAATTGAATCCTATCTTGTTCATGATTACTCTCACTCTTCTTCTCAGTAGCTCAAATGATTAAGATTAGGTTGTGTGGTTTCACTAAGTTAAGATCATCAAAGAGGAATCTTTTTCTGAGAAGGCATATCTGTTTTTTTTTTTTTTGTAAGTGTGAGTAAAGCTTGATTGTTTGTCGGTTTGTCAACACATATGGAATTTTTCTACTGCTACTAATGATGATGCTGGTGATGGTACGATCACTCCACTGCTCTTAAACCAAGTGTCTATGTGATGTTGTTGTTCTTGTTTCCTATTTATGTTTCATGTGCTGTTTTAGTGGTTTAGGTGTGTGTTGTTGTTGTTCTTGTCCTGTTGTAGTTGTTTAAGTGATGAAAAGCTCGTGACTTTTGGTTTCTCTTGCTGTGATAAATATGAACCAGATTACTGAGACTTTTGTTTTTGTGATGACTGGATGTGTACGTGATCATATCGTGTAAATGTCATCTAAAAACTGAGACTTTTGTTCTTGTGTGTTTCAGGGTTTGATGGACCACAGAGAGAAAGACACCACTGCATGGTTTGAAGATCTTCATGGAAAGTGTCATGTTTGTTGTCAGGCCTTTCTAAGATCACGCATGGACTTGTGTATGCGTTTGTATGCTTGTGTCATGTTTCAATGCAAAGTCACGAGCTTTTGTTTGCTTTTGTATTGTTGTGTATTATCAAAATCACAGACTATTGTATTCTTGTGTACTATGAAGTTTGTATACAAAGTCTCGGAATTCTGTTAAGGTTCTATATAACTTCACAACACTCTTGTATCTCTCTCCACAGCACTTGTTCTCTCTTCACAACACTCTTCTCTTCAAAACACTCTCTCCACAACACTCTTCACAACACTCTCTCCAAAACACTCTTTCTATTCAAAGTCCATACAAAGTTTCACAACACTTGTTTTTTTAAAATAAAAATCTATGTTTAAAATGTTATCTTATATTATGTTTTATTTAAAAATAAAATTTATATTTAATAAAACAATGTTTAATATTATTTTTTAATCCTTAATTAAGAAACTACCAATGGAACATAAAAACTAAGTGTTTTCTTAACTAACATTTATTATTAAAAAAAATCATTAGGAAACCCAAATGGGGTTATAGGGTTAATCATGCTCTTAAGGGTGTCAATACCCAGAAGAAAATCAACTGAACTACTGGTTTCTTCAATAATGTTTTATATTAAAATTAATTTTACTATTTCTCTGGGCGGGTGACACCTCTAACCACTAAATCTACCTCCATGAATGATTTTTAAGTGTCATTCAAAAAATAAAATAATGAATTAGAGAACACAAAAACATAACCAGTTATCAAACAAAAAAAACATATACAAGCTCATGAGAAATTGTAAAGACACATTTCTTTAAATCAGTGATCAATTTGAGGGACTGATGGGAGCAAGGAATGTACGGGCCACTCTAACACCATTACATGCAGAGATGGATGTGCTACTATGGGCTATGGAATGTATGAGAAACTTACGACAATTTCAGGTTACGTTTGCAACTGATTGTTCTCAATTGGTGAAGATGGTTTTGAAACCAGAAGAATGGCCAGCTTTTGCAAGTTATTTGGAAGATATCAAGAGTTTGAAAGAGAGTTTCATACGATCAGAGATTATTCATGTACCAAGAACGCAAAATACAAAGGCGGATAACCTAGCAGGCAGTGTAAGGACACAACCGTCTTTCGTCGTTCACATGGATCAACATCTCCTAGTGTGGTTTACAGGGTCAATATGAGTATGTAATGTTGTCGACAAAAAAAAAAACAAAAATTTAAATATACAACTAAATTAAACTGAATTTATTTTTCAAAGAATGTAATATTTTTCAGACTAAAACGTGCGGTACTCAAGTGCTTGATTTCTATAAAGAATACATAAAATCTAAAAATCAATGGAATACTCTGTTTATGCTTCATTAAAAAAAAACTAAATATTAATACTTTATTACCAAAAAATTAAGTGGATAAATCCACTGTTAAGGTCTTCTAAGTGGGTTCGCCCCTATAATCATCCACCAAAATCCATGTATTACGACTACATGGTTACTATGGTTCGCCCCTATATCTTCTTATTTTTTTGTTAAGGGACATGAAGTTATATTATACTGTACAACGTAGCTATGAAGTTTGCTAAAACTAACTAAAAAGTTTGTAGCAACATCCTGTCATAGCAAAAGTTCATCGCCAAATTATATGTATGGTTTATGAGCATTTGCTAGTGATACGTTGCTATCTTTTTATGTGTTCAAAAAAGAAGTTGCTATCTTTTCAGTCGCCATTTCTATGGCGCTCATTATTTCAAGTCACCGCCAACCATTGGTCACCATAACTAAACTTTTCCACTTAGAATAAAGTTGGGTTAACATAAATTATAAATTTGCAAATTAGCTACAAAATTAAGAATTATGTCGTAAAATAGTCTTAGTTATTTTCTTAATTTTACTTTCTATAGCGACAATTACCCACTATAACAAAAGAATAAGAAAAGTTAATAACAATTATACATCATTATTTTCTACCAATTGCTAATTAATTTAGTAGCTGATAAATGTTTTGGTGAATAGTTTGTCGAACTATACATTGTTTCATACATTGTTTGTTACTTGATAAATTGGTAGATACATGATTTGCGAGTTGATTTATTTTTGATAAATTGTTTTGTTATCTGATAAATTATTTTGTTACATGATTATTTTAGCTTATACATAGACAAATGGTTGGTATGCTACATAGATTTTTTATCTGATAAAATATTTATTAGTTGGTATATGTTATGTTACCTGATATATAATTTAGTATAAAATTTTTGATAGATGGTCTGTTACTTGGTACATGTTATGGTAGCTGATTTATAATTAGAGTTTGTTTCATGGTAAATGTTACTTTACCTTATACATAATATCAAATTAGTAATAAGAGGTTGGTGTGCTACATAGACTTGTTTTTATCTGATATATAATTTGATGTAAAAAACCGATAGATGATTTTGTTACTTGGTAAATGCTATGTTAGCTGATATATAATTTGTTATCTGGTACATGTTATGTTAGATCATACATAACACTATGTCTTAGCGGTTACAAATCACATTGCGAAACTTTTACGTGTTGTCGTTATTGTTAGACGGATTGGAAGATCCCTAAATATATTCTTTTTCATATGTAAATTAAGACTAATGAAGAGAAATTTGCGGGACATATATTTTTGGCGAAATTATAAATATCATATAGAAATGAGTTAGTCATATTGCTATATCGTGGTGGAGAGATAGTTTGTTTGGTCTTTGTGTAGAGAGATAGTTTATTCTAGTAATCTTTTTTATATTGTTATAACTATATTGTTAATTATTTTTCTCCATTAGTTTTTCTTCATAAGTTATATTTATCTAAGTCCAATATGAATGAGTAGAGGAATAGTGAACAGCTGGGAACCTACGACCACGAACGCCACGATACTCGCCTGACACGTTTTTCGGCTACCTGCTGCGGCAGAGTACAAACCTGCCATAGCTCCATACGTCGAGGGCAAATTCGTCCGTTTATTTCCGAATGGATATGGTGTGGATCGATACTGTCACTTTATGTATACTTTGCTAATATGAGCTTATTCTAGGTATATTGAGCCAATTCACTCTTAAATTTACAAGACTTAAAATAGTTTCGGAAGTGAGACAAGATGCTCTACACATATTTTTTCTTAGTACTACGAAGACTAAAATAATCTATATATTAACCAACTAAATTTTGGAGGATAAAAAAAATGTAAATTCTTTTATAGTGACCAGAAGAACATCAAGTAGCTGGTTTTAACACAAGTTCTTATCCCTTGTGAAAGATAACAAATCTAGTTCCTAATTGTGTATCAATTCAAATTTTTTTTTTTGTTTTTGCTAAGAATGGAACTCAAATCTAAATTAGATTTCAGACAACTACATATATATAAATGATTTGAGACCACTATTACAGCCACACAGGCTAGTAAAGTGCAGTTTTTGTAATAATAAATGATAATTTCCTCATCATTGTATAACAATACAAGTATGGCTCACCATTCAGGAAATCAACCAATTCATACATTAACGGAAGGCCGCGATCCCGATCAGTACATACACATGGACCTTGTATTAAGCCATACATCAACACATAATACATTTGAATTTCATACACAACATAGATATTTACGTTTGTACCTACATTGACCATGTCTCTGTTAGTCAAACGGATAAAAAATGCTTATGTGAATTTAACGATACTTACATGGCATTTACATTTTTATTAATTAATAAAAATATATCATTTATAAATCTGTAGATGGGGATGTCGAAACCAGGTTTGGATGATATCTAATCCTAAGCTTAACAACTATGCCAAACCAGATTATTAGTTTTATTATCTATTGTGTCTCTTTTATATGTAATATGTTTTATTTAGATATTTTCATCTTTCTCTGTATTTTGTCATTACCCAAACAAAATAAGAAAAACATAATTCCTACATCATCTAAATATGTCCATATTCCTTCTTATGAGTTTTAAACTATCTAGAATTAGTTCCATAAAATATAAATTCTAAGTAATTGTGTTTAATTAACTTAATTATTGTTATTTTGTTAATTTTTTAAATAATTTCAAGATAAAAATTTAAAGATCAAAAGGAATTTTAGAAACTTAAAAATAAAATATGAAAAAAAAATCTAAAAGTTTATTATAAAGAAATATATTTTAAATAGTTTTGAATTATATGTTTTCTAATTCAAACTTGTTATAATAATTTTTTTGATTTTTTCATATTTTATTTTTAAGTTTCGAAAATGCCTTTTGATTTATAAATGTTTTATCTTGAAACTTTATTTTTTTTAAACACAATAATAATTAAGTTAATTAAACACAATTACTTAGTATTTGTATATATTTTGGAACTTGTTCTAGATATTTAAAAACTCATAACAAGAAATACAAACATATTTAGATGATGTAGGGATTATGTTTTTCATGTTTTGTTTGGATGATGACAAAATACATAGGAAGATGTAAATATCTAAATAAAACATAGTACATATAAAACAGATAATAAAACTAATAATTTGGTTTAGCACAGTGGTTGAGCATATGGTTAAATATGATTTGTACCCGGGTTTGACGCCCCCCCCCCCCCTCTACATATTTAAAAATATTTTTTCTTTTTTTTATTAATTAATTAAAATATAAATATCATGTAAGTACTCGTTAAATCCACATAAGCATCAGTTATCATTTGACTGATGGAAACATGGTCAATGTATGTGTAAACCTAAATATCTTTGTTCAAATTTAAATTTATTATATGTTGATATATGTTTTAACACATGGTTTTTGTTCCCCTCACAATTCAAATTAAACAAAAACAAAAAGCAAAAAATTAACCTCAATAAATGATGAAGATATTAATTCATTCATGATAATAAATCATTGATAAACTTGACGGAAACCCCTTTAAGATCAAGCAAGTAGAAATTAATTAATATCTCTCATGTAATATATTTTCTTTCTTCGCTTAAAAGGTGACGTCAGGGACAATACCGAGCTCCTTGAAAGCGGCGGGACAATCAGCTAACGGCGTCTTAACCATGAAACCGAGAGGGTTAACGATACGAGTCTCGTGAGAGACGATTCCGTCATTCGCGGTTAAACTGATCTTAGCGGCGTTACGTAAATAGGCCTCTTTGCTGACGTCACTGCAACCACTGTCTGGTGATTGGACCAACACGAGCTCGCAAACTTCTTCTTCGTGGTCACCGGTTACTTCCATCTTGTAGCTTCCTGATTTGTCGGTAACGGCTTCTTTAGTCAACGTTAGGGTTCCGTTTGTTCTGCTCCTGCACTCCAACTTCACTTTCGCACCTTCACAAACACGAAAACAAAACAAAAGAGGCATAAATTAGTCCAAAGTATGAGAAAGTGAATTGGCCGATTTCCCCTCACTTTCACTTGCCTATGCACTTGATTTAAGTACCATGAATGGTTTGGAATTGTTAAGGCTATATTGGTTTCATGTCTTATTAATATAAAACAATATGAAAGAGATATAGACTAGTTCAAAACCTTCAAATGGCAACAATGCATAACTATTACTATAAAATACGAATAGTATGTTGAAATAACCGCAATTAAATACTACCACTATATATATATGTCGGTTAAGAATCACATTTTGAAAGCTCTTCATTGGGAATGCTCAAAAGATACGCGTGACCTTTTTGATTTAAGTAAACTTGGAATGTTTAGAAACCGATGTATAAGATATTTGGAACATGTAATTTTAAAACAAATATAGTTGCGGTTCGATTCTGAATCTAGCTATTTTGTGCATGATTAGAGATTAGCGCTTAAATAAAATTAACTATTTGTTTGAACATATTATAAGATTGATCTAGTAACTGTGGTCAGACTACTCCTTCGGATTCAGAAACCGATATGGTTATTGTAAGACGTTGCATGCATTCTTATATTATGCAAGATAGAGAGCGCACACACATAGTCGTCTCAAACCATTTCGTTTATCAAACGTGTATTTGATGTTTTTGGATTAGAGGCTTAAATACATATATTCACGTATTCATAATTTATTTGTATGATACTTATTTTAAATTTAATTTACCTTCGAGGAATTTGCTGAGACGGGTAACGAATTGGACACGGCAAGTGTCACAGTAAACAGATCCTTGAATCTGGAAAAGGTCAAAATCGTCAGCATCAGCGGCCGCAAAACCGGCGAGAGAGAACAAACACACGGTGGAGACGACTAAGAAAGAGAAGAAGATGGCTTTGGACGCCATTTTTGTTTTTGTTTGGTGGTCTCTTCTTTTTTAGTTTCAAACAATAAGTTGAGATATGTTTGAGAAGAAGACAACTATTTTTGTGGCGTACCGAGTTTGTTTTATATTAGAAAAACCCATTGTTATTTTTAGACTGAAAGTAAAAGGTAAATCATTGGTTTGTTATTTAAAATTAGTTTCACAGGTCTTAAATACAAGAATGCTTAATTTATGAAAACTTAATTATAGAATAGGTTTCTAAATTTGTTTTTACCACCCTTTTTCTCTTTGGTAGAAAGAAGCCGGCCGGAGCTATTAATATATAATCAAATCACTCCTACAAGAGAAGAAATATAAAAAAAAAGATCAAAGAATAATTTAGCAATGACGATAAACATATATAAACTACGAAAATGGATTGTAGGATGTAAGTCCATTACACCATTTTTGATGTAAAAATTACATTATTTTGTAGGGGTGGGCACTTTACCCGATATCCGAAGTGGCACCCGAACCCGATCCGAAAAAACCGAACCGAAATCCGAACCGAAGTAGCAAAATACCCGAACGGGTATTGAATAAGGAGAGATTGGATACCCGAACCCGAACGGATAATATCCGAACCCGAATGGATATCCGAAGATAACCGAACATATGTATAATTAACCTTATGTTTCTAGTTTATATCTCTCATTTTATATAAAATATTTATATTGATACTACACATAATTTAAGTTCATATGATATACATACAATTCCGGAAAAAATGATTTGCTACTCACTTAAAATGCATGTCAAGTTTTTTATTTCAAAAATTAACAAAAAGTTATATCCAAAATTAAAAAAAAATAACTAAATTAGTGTCTTTTTAGTTTTAAAATGTTATGTCCAAATCTATTAACCATTCAATCTATTAAAAATAAAAATTAGTTAACTAAAAGTTATATTTTTAAATACAATAAACTTGAGAAATGAAAATTTTAATATTTTTTTTTCAAAATCTAAATATCCGAACCCGATCCGAAATAACCGAATCCGAACTAAAAATACCCGAACCCGATCCGAAGTACAGAAATACCCGAACGGGTTCTAGACCTCTATACCGAAATACCCGAAAATCCGAAATACCCGACCCGAACCCGAACGGGTACCCGAACGCCCACCCCTATTATTTTGGTGCAATTTTGACACCAATTTTCTTGGTGTCTCCAACCCATTACACCAAATCTTACACTAAAAAGATATTCTGCATATAATATTATTAAATCAATTGTGTATCTTTTAATCGGAACATTCTTGGTTCTAGACTTGTTCAGTCACCTGTTTTAACTCAGAAATAGCATCCATTGACTATCATATCTAAATAGGTTAGTTCTCTTCCATTTCGAATTTTCAGTATTTAAAAGCAAAAGTCTGTGGTCTGATCCTATCAAGGGATATAGGATACATAAGCTTAGGGGTAGTGGCTACATCTTTAACCATTCACAGTTTGTAAGAGATCTATCTATTCTAGACATGATTGTGTACTTTGATATCTTGGCCAACCATGTAACATCTGCGATCCTAGATAGAATCATCGAGATGGGCCATGGTTCGAGAAAACGTACCAGCCGGTCTTAGGACCTTAAGGCAAGCGTTCCATGGCCAAGATAGAAGGTTAAGGACGTCATGATACTGAGACTTAACCAAACAAAGAAGAAACAAGGATAAGTCAGCTGGACAAGCTAGACGGTAGTTGGGCGATGCATTCAGGAAGCTCGATCAAGCTGGACGAAGCTCGTTCAAGGTCAGCCTAGCTCGTTCCAAGTTATGTCAGCTCAACCATCTGGAATACTAGCTCACCCAGCTGGGTCAGGTGGGAGTCAGCTCAACTCAGCTGGACGGAGTGTTCGGATCTCGGGCAGTTTGACCGGGTCCGGGCTGGTGGTGGGCTGATTGGTCAGCCATCTGCGCTAGGGATGATGGGTCTTTCGGCAAGACCGTGGGCTATGCCCAGAGAGGCTGGGTACCTCTTTGGGCTCAGGACCAATCCAAGAAAGGGCAGTTATGGGCGTTGGGGGTGAAAGTAGCAAAGGTTGCAACCTTTTGGTCAAGTCATACCCATTTGCTTAGCAAGTTGTACTGTTCGTGTGTCAAGTCCTGGCCACCCATTCTCTATAACTATAGGCCCTCTCTGTCCATTCTAGACATCAGTTTCATGAGAAATAAAAGGCAAAGGCCAAATAGAAAGAGAGAGAGAGAGAGAGAGAGAGAGAGAGAGAGAGAGAGAGAGATCGGCCAAAAAAGGCTCGGTTGTGGTGGTTTACTATCTTCGGCAAGGAGAAGAATTAAAGAGAGAGGAGGCCGTGTTGTTATGGACACCGGAGGCAAATAGAAAGGTCTGGAGAAGGACTCCAACCCCGTGGTTCAATCATCTAAGGTTAGTGGAGTAACCACCGACCCATCGGCTAAGACAATCGGACAGTCCGAACCAGTCTAGTCATGGGCGGTTGGATTATGTCCTATTCTTCTTATTATTCTCATCGATTTCTTCTTATAATACTTTCTGCATATTGGTGTGGCCTTGTTGATGTGTTGATATTGGTTATAACCATGGTTCTGGTTTAGTAATGTGGTCGCGGTCCATAACCGACGAGTTAGGCGCGTGCATGGTCTGACCGGCCTCAGGTGATCCGATTGGATAGGGGTGGTTCAGTTCTGATATGAACGGTTGCAACCCTTTCCTGAACAGTCACAATGTTTCATGACTTGTGTAGGTTAAGGCGTGGTCATTTGGCCATAGGCCGGACACACACACGGACCATACAGTCCATACAGACGGTTAGGTCAAACGGTTGGAACACCTGAATGAGTGCGAGATGCCAAAAGTCATGTGTTGCCAAGAGGCACGTGTGTCCAAAGGGTACAAGTTTCCAAAGGGTGTGATTCTAAACGATGCCATTGGTTCCAGGCTTTGGCCGAACCAAGTGGACATCCGCGGCTTCATAGTCGGACGGTTCGTTTAACCGGAGTGTTGTGTCGCAAGGTCTGATAGGTTGCAAGGCAATCTGGTTTGGGCTTGGGTCTTACTTGGTTGTATGGATCCAGGCCTTGGGCCGGATTAGGTAAGAAGGTATGTGAGCCTTTGGACCAGACTTAAAAATGGCCGATCGCACCTAGATCTTAACCGGACGGTTAGACGGGTCTATGGACGATCCGGCTATGGTTGGATTGAGATCGTTTGGGCTTGGCTGGGACTTAGTCTAAGGCTTAGCCATTTGATCTATAGTTGTCTTGATAGATGTTTATGATTAGGAAGTTGAACCAAACCATACATTGCTAGAATCGATTGTTAGGCTATCTGATTGTACTTATGTGATGGATTGTGGTTTCAGGAAACGAGGCTGATCGTGGTAAAGCCAAGGAGCCGTGAAGACTCTATCAGTGAGAGGCTGTAGCATGTGGGTAGATCGTGTTAGGAATGAACTCATAATAGCTTATATAACTGATAAGACACATTGCAACTTATGTATCAAATCTCATTTTAATTATTAACATAAATGATTTACCCTATGTTTCTGTTTACTATTTGGTCAATTGTTTATGAACCTCATATGAGAATATGACTTAGTAAATAATAGACTTGAAAATGAATCAAACAAGGGAAAATGTCTGAAAGTAAGATTTAGAGTTCAGTTGGGTCGAAAGGCCAGGAACGGGTCTTACAAGTTGGTATCAGAGCATGCTTGATTCTAGGATAGTTTGGGTTATGGTAGTTCACACGCGCAGCCAACTGATTGAAGTCTCATGGTGAGGTATCACGATTGCTTAGTCTAGGGATTGTTGTGTTTTCTTATGTTATGTTTCTATACTAAAATTGTCTGGAATCCTTAGGGTGGAAAAAGCAAATCAGGAAGATCTCGGAAAATTAAGGAAGCGGCTGGTCAGTCCAGTCAGGTAGCTGCAGATGGGACTAATCCGACCGGGTTACCAACCAATCCGGTTGTGGCTAACACCGGGGGTGAGTTACCGACTGATCCGGCTAACCTTACTGGGACACATCAGGGAAATGAGGAAGGTCAACAGCATCAGGAGGGTGAAGAGGAAGTAGAATCCTCAAATGCTAACCGTGATGGTGACCGACAAGAGGTAGCGGCCGATGGTACAGCTAAGCAGGCCGCAGCACTGTTCATGAAGGACATGTTAGAGGCCATGAAGTGTGGGAACCGAAATTCACACTGTCGATTTCCGTTTAAATAAGGAAACTAAGAAAACCCTAGTTTCCCAGAGGACCCGGATATCTGTTAATTACCACACGTCAAGCAATCAGAACACGAGAATAACAACGATAAAAATAAGAAATCGAAAAGAGAGCAAAGTAGATCTTATTCCGAATCTGCGTATGAGCGTTACAACAAGGTATAAGCCTGGGCTCGAGAGCTGTCGGCGAGATTCCTAGTTCTAGCAACCCTAAGACGGCTAAACCTAATTGAGTCGCAGCTCGAAATAACAAAAACGGAAAATTGCCTAAATTGCTCTAAGTGCTAAGTTTGCTCTGAAAAAGTTCTTTCTCCTGCTCCTCGCCTAGGACTCCTTATATACTAGCTCCAAGGTCGGTTTACGCTTTTACTCTTCTGCCCTTAAGCCGTCGTAGCATAAAATGGAGATTTTCCATTTTTCCCGTTCTTCATAATTATCTTCAAAACTTCCGTATTTATCCGCGGAAACTTGACATTTATCCTTCCTCGTGGGCCAAGCGTAAACCATGCTGTGGTTTACGGGCTTTTGGTTAGGAAAATCGTAGGATGGGCTTCGAATCGTGTTTTAGGTCCCTTTGGGCCGTTTTCCGACTCGACACGTTTACTACGAGTTTTCCGCGGTTTCTAATCCGCGAAGTTTGATCGATGAATTAGGATAGCGGGAAACATGGACTGAGCTTGCTACGGTCTTCGGGAGATCGCATTCGAAGGTTTGACGAGAATGCATGGACTGGTGTCGTATCGATGTTCGGAAAGGTTCAATCGCTACACAGCGACCGAACTTTGGCTCGAGCCCGGTCGCTACGTAGCGACCGAGTGAGACGAGTGCTCGGTCGCTACGTAGCGACCGAGCTTTGGTTTGAGCTCGGTCGCTACGTAGCGATCGAGCGGGACGAGCGCTCGGTCGCTACGTAGCGACCGAGCGGGACGATCGCTCGGTCGCTACGTAGCGACCGAGCTAGGCTGAGCTCGGTCGCTGCGTAGTGACCGAGCGGGACGAGCGCTCGGTCGCTACGTAGCGACCGAGCTTAGCGACCGAGCTGCACGATTGCTCAGCGACCGAGTTTTGGCTCGAGCTCGGTCGCTACGTAGCGACCGAGCGGGACGATCGCTCGCTACTACGTAGCGACCGAGCTTGGTTTGTTCGGTTTGAATCCCAAAGGATACTTCTTCGTAAAAACCTCGTATATGTTATTTTTACGAAAATTACGTCTCTTCTTTTACTAACTCTTTCGGAAATACGATCTACGAGGATTTTCGGGTGGTAATTCCGTCGTAACCGTTTTTGACCCCAACAGTTAGCCCCCCAGCCCGTTAGGATCATGTATCGTAGGATCCTAGCGTGCGGTTAGGCATGTTTGGCAAGTTAGGCGTGATGGATGGAATTAATATCCGAAAGTCCGAGCTTGAATAGTAAATCCTCATGTCTTATAAGAAGAGAGGTAACTTGTTCCATAATTTTTTCACTTTCTTGTTTTTCTCTAAGATCTTTCAAAAAGAACTTTCTATCTATCTCTCCACCCTTTTCCTCTATTCTCTCAAGAGAAGTGTAAAGATGTCGAGCAAGAAAAAGATTGCGAAAAAAGGGTCTTCGTCCGCGAGTCCTTATGAAGAGCTCGTCGTTCCGAAGATGGAGTTCGTGCCTCACTCGGTGCATCCTGCCGAGAACGAGGCATGGTGGGTTGCTCATTATGGCTCGTTGACTCCTCCCAAGGAGAAGCCGTTCCCGGTCCTGGTCCATCGTGGAGTCGAGGAAGAGGATGCGAGCAGGACTACTGACGAGTTTCTCGCGACGATGCGATCGTTCTACCACATCCCGGATGCTGTGGAATTCCGGGTTCCCTGCCGCGGGGAATGTGCTAACAATCCCCCGGAGGGTTACTTTACTTGTTATGAGGCGTTCGTAGTGCGTTGTCGCCTCTGGTTCCCCATACCCGAAATTCTCGTCCGAGTGTTGGACCGTTTCGAAGTTGCGATAAATCAGTTGACACCCCTTGCCATTCAGCACCTTATTGGGATCCTGATCCTAAGTTACGAGCACGGACTTTCCATTTCCGTCGATCATTATGAAGCGCTTTTGAGGCTTCAACTTGTCACGGATACGGATAAGCATAGGTTGGTACCTCGTAAATTTATGTCAGTGGTTAAGAAGTTTATTTCGAACTTCAACTCGTGGAAGAAGTTCTTTTTCTTTGTCCGTATAGACGCTGCATCCGTCGAAGAGAGTTGCATTCCATTGTTCCGAAGGTTGCCGAATGATCGTCCCTTCATCAACCCTCTTGCTCCATTCCCCGAGGACATCATTTCGGTGAGGGATCTTCTCAGGAACGGTCCCTTCTTCTGGACTTCTTTTACGCCGAAGAGGGTTCGGAAGACACTGAGATTCGTGCAACCCGGTCCTGCTTTGGACACGGGAAGCGACTCCGAATCCGATGACCAGAATCCCGTCGAAGCTCCGACAGCTGCGCCGGAGTCGAGCTCTTGGAAGGGAAAAGATGTCGATCTTGGCGACATAGAGTTTTCGATGGATGACTCTATGCTTCCAGGATGGGATCCAAACCTTGCTTACGGCGACGGGAGCGGTTCGAGCGAGGCCCCTATTCTGGATTTCGATGATTTCTTTGCTGGGCTGCCATCGGGTTTCGATGCTCCTCCTTCTACGGAAGAATCAGCGAGGCCGAGAGTCGTTGCGGAAGGATCTCGCATCATCAATGGGGTTAGTTTTTTTTTGAGAATATTTTGGTGATTGTCCTATGTATATATTCATATCATGCCAGTCGTTTTTGCAGGGCCTGAGCTTGCTGGGCTCGGCCATTGAGGCGGGCCATAGAGAAGCCATGGTCTACCGCTTCAAGGCGGAGAAAGCAGAGCGGGATCTCGCTCGCGTGCAAGGCGAGATGCTGGAGCGAGAGGCGCAGCTTACTCGTGATCATGCGCGGGCTGTTCGTAAAGCGGAGAGGAAAGGCAAAAGAGAAATCGTCGAGGTGATGAAGACTCATGCATCGCAGTTCCAGGTTGAGTACGGGAACCTCAAGAATGCCTTTACCTCGGTGGGTGATTTTCGCGAGTGTCGCGGTTCGGTCGAAAGTCTTTGGAGGACGCGAGCCGACGACTATGTGTTTGAATAGGAAATGAGCTTGATGAAGAGTGGGATGAGTGACCGTGCCCATGCTGAGGCGCTTATCCCTCTGATTGACGAGAGGATTCAAGGGTTCTGGGATTCCATCCCGGTTTCCCCTGATACCGAGGAGGTTCCGACCGGTTTTCCCGATGGTGGCGAGGAAGTGGATCGTCCCGCGGATGCGTTTGGTGCTTCGTTGTCCGGGGACTTTGACTTTGGATTATGAGGGATGAATCAGTTATCCTTTTATCTGTTTTCGGCCGAGTGTGGCCCTTTGAATTTGGATTTCGTTTAGGCCTAGATGGCCGTATTTGTATTTACCGGGACTGGCCGTTGGTGGCTTTGAATCCCTTGCCGCTTTACGCGGTTTATTTATATGATAAATGTTTTGTTTCGAATTTTCCATAGTAGGGTTGAAGTAAATATGAGTTGTCGTCTCGTATTTAGTTCTGATTAGACGTTCAATCTGTTGGTTCGTTCGTGATTTTCGTAAAAATTTACATATCTTTACGATTTTCGAGAACATTGAGATACGAACGGAGAGACATGGTTTAGGATCTCGTATCTTTTAGATATCATGCCTTGAGATGTTTGAGACCAGAGCGTTGGGTTTAGGGCAAGACCTAGGTTTACTTTCGGTTAAGGTTTGTGCGGTGACTAGCCGGCTATCGTTTTTCCTGTTGCGATTTCTTCCTGACTCGCACCGATTTAAAGTCCGCGATATGTTCTCGGCTTATATGACTTGTATGGTATGAATCGAGCATCTTCTCAGAATCAACTGGAAGTGCTAAACCAAAATTTCGGATTTTTGTTGTAGCGCGCTTTTGTCCTTGTGCTGGACGTTTTTAAAGATCAAAAGAGTGATCGAATTGCGTTTGTTTAAGACGGCTGGCGTGTTCGTCGGGGCCAATCGACGAACGGGGTGTAAGGTTTTTGGTGGTCGCGTTCGGACAATTTGTTAGCATTGTCCTCGAATTTTAACTTTTGCGACGTCTCGCAGCTATTTCGAGGATTATGCGTGTATTTTTGTGTGTTTGAAAGATGATAATCTTTACGATTTTTGGGCCGGAAGGGGCCGCAGACAAGAGTCTTAACGTTTTCAGGCGTGTCCTGAAAGTTTCTTTTGCGTTTTATTGAAGCATAAACGTT